>NW_026099574.1:33225249-33256515 GCF_025091365.1 Daktulosphaira vitifoliae
TCTTAATCAGGATATTAATAAGGAACTAGCAGTTTATGAAGCTTTTGGAATAATCCACCAATTTTTTAAAATTAAACACTATCTAAAGATTTGCATCGAAGCGTTTTTTTTTGATAGTGATTTTAATCACTGTCAGATATCATTATACTTGATCCAACTATGCCACGTCACCACTGTGCCGCGACCCCCCTGTGCTGGGTTTTTTTTAATTTTTTCTTGATAAATTCAATAAAAATTTTTTTTAATATTATTTGTAAAAATATGCTATCTGGACTTCACTATTTAACTTAAAATTATGTAGAGAATAGTTAAAGAAAATCATTATAAAAACAATAAATTTGAATTGCCATTATTTTACCGGAGGTATATGGGAAGATCTACCATGTCCAGGTAAATCTATACAAAGTATAGATAATTCTTTTGGAAGTAACTCAATCAGAGGATCAAATGTTCCAGCATTATCTTGCCAGCCATGGATAGCTATTATGGGTTGCTTATCTCTTGGTCCCCACCATTTTGCTAAATAAAAATAATAATTTAGAATATTATAACATGACATAATACATTTATATCTAAATATTTCTCTTATACTAAATTGAATTTAACATTTCAAAATTATATATAAGGTGATTCTTTTAAAGTTAGCCACTTGATTTCTCTTAAAATAATAATAATTACATAAAGAAAATTATTTTTAGTTTTATATATTCCTTGACTTATCAATTATTAATTAATCTTTTATACCTTATATTACTATCATCTGTATTTTGTTAATGGTAATATACATATTTAATATCCACTAAGGCAATTTACTAAGTTTTAAGCCCTCTCTTATTAAACAAATCAATTTTAACGATAGATATAAAAGAAAATAATGATTTTATTCAAATTCAAAGCTAATTATTCTACAATAATTAACTTGAAAGAATTAATAATAATAACTATTTGCATAGGAGTTAGAATCTTTTTTTAAAAATACATTTAAGAACCTATTCAAACATAGAAAATAAATAATCAAAGATTAAACTAAATTTAAATTTAAACTTCAAAAAAACTAGATTTATAAAATAACTACATATTTATTTTCGCTAGAACATATATTAAAAAATGGTTCTTAGTAAGAACCCCTTAAAAAAAATTAGATAAAATTAGAATCTCTTTTATTTAAATTTGAAAATATGTTATAAACTAATTCCTAATTATTTCAAAGGTTTTAATCCTTGATAAATATAAATAGAATTTCTATTAACTATTGTAACTAGTAAATGGAACATGGTTACATAATTTAAAATAAAAGTTTTGTAGATTTCTTTTAAATTTCATAACGTATGATTTAAAAATAAAATAATAAGTTTTTTGAGAAAACCACACTTTATAGAATACAAGTTGTATACTAAAGAGTAAAGGTTAGATTAAATTATAACTAATTTAATAAAAGAAAAAAATTCTAATTACATAAGAACTTATTACATCATAATACAAATTCATTTTACATCTAGGTGCAAGTTGACAAAATAATTATGACATCAGCATTTTTCTAATTTCACATTTAATTGCTAAAGATAATGGAAATTTGTAATTTAAAATTTTAATTATAAAGATAAATTAAAATATTTTTAAGCCTACAAGTTTAAACCATAATTAGATCATTTTTATATTTTTTATTATCATCAATTCATGATTTTTTATATAGTTAAATGCTGAAATTATTTTTAAGAAGTACTAACCACTTACGTAACCAAATGGTATTGGTATTTGAATATCCTCGAATGAAGGTTTATCACTTGATTGATCCATGATTATTGCAAGTCTACAATCAAATTATAATTATATGTAATTGAATATACAATAAATGAAAGAAAACATAAGTCATTTTATTTTTAAACAGATTGAAAAAGACTCGATAAATATATTGGTCGATAAATTTTATATAGTTTTTAATAAACTGTTTTATTAAGTTATAAAAAATATTTTCTATATACTTTAATTCTAAAAAAACTTACACTCCACTCACAGTAAAATATAGAAAGTCAAATTAAAAAAATTAATTAGAAGAGAATAATAATATGTATTTTTAAAAGAAATATTTATATTTTTTAGCAATACAAATATTAATAATTAACATTAATTACACAGAATACAAAGTAATTATATTTTATAATACTATCTACTTAGTACTAAATATAATTGAATATTTTAACAGCCATAATACATTATGTGCATATATTATGATTTGCTAAGGTATTTTTTTTGGTTCTATAATCCTATTATTTTTATCAGGTAGGTTGTATAACAATAATTTAAAAAAAATATGTGTGTATATAAAAAAAAATTATCTCTGAACTATAAAGTAGAAGTCAAATTAACATATACTTAATATCTTATAACAAGTTAATCCAATTTAATGATTTGGAAATTAATAGTCATAATAAACTTCATATGAATATTTTTAAGTCAAGATAATTCATAAATAATTTGTGAATAATTATAACAGCAGAACACTTATAAAACAACTATTTATGTAATTTGGAGCATTCAACATTTCATTGTCTCAAATTTTGTATGCAATTCTACATACCATTTATTCTATATCAGTTATTTTTAACAAAAAAAATAGCTTACATTTTTTAAACTTGTAAAGTTAAATATTTTTTTAGAATAAAGGCTATAAAAAAACATACATTTTTGAAAAATTAAAACTCAAGAAGAACCCATATAATATATGTTGGTGTCTTATATAAAATATATTACATTATTAATTTTAATTAGAGAAAAAAATTTTCTCCAGATCAAATTTTTACATAATTTATATTTTCATATTGTCTTTTTTGAAACTTAGTTAATATTTTTGACAACATTAATTATTTTTATATTGATAACAGTAAACACTCTTCAGTATATAATACAAAAAGATATATAACAATAATATGGAATAAATTAATAGATCAAAATGTCAACATATGAATTATTCAAAATGTAAAACAATTACATTAATTATGAAAATAAATGTATAATAGTATCTTTTTAGGTTTACATAATAAAATAATCTATCATTCCTGTTATTATATATGTCTTTAAGCCAATTAAAATCAAATAAAATTAAAATATAAATACAAATTCTGTGATGACCTTAAATGAAAATGGACAATGTTTACTTTAAAATTAAATATTTTAAATATATTAAAAATATTATAAAAAATAATAATAAAAAAATCTTTAACTTTATCGATTTTACTTTTTTCTATAAATTATTTTAAGAAATTTATTTACATAAAATTAAATAATGATTTTAATAGTTCTAAAAAAAATTTTTATGAAAATTGTTATGCAAACAATAATTTTGAAATACTTTCATAACATTAATGAGGCAGGTAAGATTTTTAAATAGTTTTAATATACCAACAAGTTATCATTAAAATTAAAAATATTTTAACTAAATAATTAAAATTTAATGCAATTTAAATATCTCATACCACAACTAAGTTTATATATGTAGTAGTGTTTCTTGGCTATATGATACATTTTTATTATTTCAGTGATATAAAATTGTTATAAATGTTAATTGAGAGTATTCAATAACATATTAAAAAATATATAATTACTTATAATAATAATATCACTGACCTCATTATTCATTAGGGTTTATGAGAATAATAAACTGAACTTACGTTTAACTTGTATTGAATATTTATTGATATGTGTAACTACGTCGAATTTGATATCCTCGACTTCTTAGGAGAATTAAAAAAAAAATCCGCATTGATACTGTTTTAGATGTGTTATAACTTTAAAGTTACATTATAACAGGTTGGATTAGTAGCAATAAGTTTACTTGATAGTTTGAGACTAGCACCATAATTTTTGATAGGAAAACTGATAATACTTAACTATTGAATAATAAATATCAATATTTTTATCACAAAAACACTATGAACTTGGAGCATACTTGTCCATGCTGGGAACTAAAACCACAATTTGTATTTTGTATAGCGAGAATCACCGTCTACATAACCAATGACAGTACTAAATTTTTATTTTTTTTTGTTATATAAGGGAATATTAAACAAATATTTTCTAAACTATTGATCAATGAAACAGTATAATGAGCATAGAAAAAAGTCTTCAACATGTTTTCAAATCTAATCTCACTAGTTTCTAAGAGGTGAATACCAGCCTTATTTTCTTTTAATCGTTAAGTTGTTTTATTTTTGTTTATTTTTAAAGATTGAACTAGTGTATATGGGGTATTATTAATTATAATGATTTCTCAATTGTCTTTTGTACTAAAGCACATAGTATTTGACGCTGTTGAAATTGACGTTTGGTTTGAATTTGATAAAATTATGTCAAGAAGAGGAATTTTTTTTTAATAAAATCAGGGGCATTATATCATTGTTTTGGTGGGGAGATATAACAAACCATTTTATACTTATCATTTTGAATAAAGAGGCTACAAATAACTATTTAGATCTTTTCTTTTGTTCATAATTGCTTGAAACAGCAATAACAAAATTCCATCGTTTATAATATTTAGGTAAAATTTGTAAGGAATTTTGTTGCTGATTTAAAATCTAACTTGAAATTCCATCCATCTTATCTAGTTTCTGAAATAATTGTTCATTAGTAAAAGAAGCTATTACACAAATTTAAAAAAATGTTCAATAACTGTTCAAATTTGTTTTAATGGAACAGTTAGACAAAAAATTATGCAAAATTTGGAACTGCTGCGTGAAGTTTATCTGGTTAATTGGGATCTTTATATTTGATTTTGGTAAATTATTAGGCTGAACTATGCCCTATAACTTTTTTGGTTTATATCAGAATTATGAATTTATGACCAATAATTAGACAATTTGTTATTGATTTAAAAAAGAATTTTTTTGATTTTTGTGTAATTAAAAATCAAGTTAATCGTTTTTTTGGAAAAAAAACATACACAAATCTAAAATCTTCGAACAATTTTTGTTATAATATAAAGTTTTCCAATAAAATTATGATTAAAATGAATGTACAAGGTGTCACTAAGAGATTATATGAAATAATATTCATATCAGTAAACTATGATAGAACACTCTGTAAATTATAATTTTTATATATTTTTATGGTGAAAACAACAGTGAAATTAAATTGTATGTATCTTTTATCATACCTTAATCGTTTCTGCCGATAAAGCTGTAGATGACCAAGTCCGGATTTTATCTAATTGGGGTCCCGGGATAGATTTTTTTAATAGGAAACAAGAAAATAATGTTTTCATAAAACTATTACTTTTATTACATCATACATATACATACAAATAAGATTTTGAGTTCAATATATTTATTTATGAAATATCATAAAAATTATTTTATTTTATTAAAAATTATACTTATTAAACGTGAAAAATTTGTCTAGTACAATTTTCAAAATGTTAATGCTAAATTAATGCAAAATATTAACTTTGAAATAACACAAAATTAATTCTACGTTTCAAATACTAAATTGTAATTAATCTTAGTTTGAAGAATAATTTCCATCTGGTTGGTCAACTCTGTAAAGATTATTTGCCACATTCAAATATGCTGTATATTTTATAGTAGCTGGTTCTGTATCACAACGATAATGACCACCTACACCGTGTTCACTGTATAAATGAAAATGTTGTAATCTCAAATCTAAACCCTAAAATATTATGTCTTTTTTAATTTAAAATATTATTTTTAAAACTTAAAAAAATACTGGGTCATGTGACACGAAATATCCTAAACCCACTAATGGGGTAGGAATTTCAAAGAATTTCAACCATTTATTTAAATCATCTTCTGAATTGATTGGTGTCTTTGAAAATTCTGGCATAACATGAACTTTTACTTTACCAGTTTCTATTAAAATAACTCCACCTAGACCTATAACAAATACTTATTTGATAGTATCGGATGAAAGACATTCGTAGTAAATATATATACTCACCAACTAGTTTATTTCCATAAAACTTTGTAAGAGCTTGTCTTATAGAAGTTAAAAAATCTAATGGACCAATACGTTTTTCACATTCAATGCGTAACACCTAGGTAATATTTTGAAAAATATTTAGTTATATAAGCAAATTTGAAAAACTATTAGGCAGCAATTATCAAAATCCTAATTATAAAGGTTGAAATCACTGAAAGAATATTTCTATTAATTAATGTTAATAGTTAAAAATGGTTGGATTGAAAAAAAAATTATTATATTTATAAGTTATTTCAGTATAACGATAACAATAAAATTGTAGTTGCACTATATAGATACAGCTACAATAAAAATGTTGTGGGTTAATTAAATATAAAATTGTTGATAAACGAAAGTCAGTGTTAATATGAATAACGTGTAATAAAACTTTCATACTTATAGATAAGAGAATACACTCGTACTAAAATCAAATTTTTGGAGTGCTAAACCTCACTTACCCTTAAAGTATTTATATTTGACAATATAATATATTGTCACTTATGCATAAATGTACATATTGTGGGGTGACTCCTTCGTCTGACAGAATAACTATTTGAGGAAGACTAGGAAGCCTTCCTCCAATAGCATTTAAAATGCAAATGTATGTTCTAGAATACTTTAGTTTTATAAAATATTCTAGTGAAACTTCAGTATTATAAAAAACATACTTTGGATGGTACCAAGTTTAAGATATATCGAATCAGAGAGGCGGAGGTCCTAGGAGGACTCTCTACAATTGAGATCTTTAATCAAATAATAAAATGATAAGCAGGGCTTGGGACTTCAAGAGTTAATAAATATCATTTGGGACACTTTTGAAATAACCAACTCCGTGGTATTTTGTCAGAGTTATTAAAGTATGGTATCACAGGAATGTTTTTTGTTCTTGTTCAAAAGTTACGAGTGTACCCCGTCAAACACCACGTAGTTTAAAATCGCCCATTACTCCTCTCGTCGCAATCATAACAGTCGTGTTCGGCACTACCGGTACCTAGTTGTCATTACGTTTGTGTAAGCGGTTGACGTTACACCGTACCATTGGATCTGATGACTCGTGGCCAGTGAGCTGACATGTTTTCTTTTTGTTCTGTTGTTGATTTGTTTCTATCGGCCTGTTTAAGCGACAACCAACAGTTTTCTTTCATCCGTTACGTACTACTATGCGAGTGCACAACGGAAATCGAGACTAGCGGAGGTGACATTCCATACTTAAAAGGAGAGTTAATTGGGAAGCATTCGGCAGTCGATCCAACGTCAAAGTGCAATGTGGTTGGCTGATGATTGGGTGATGTTATTACGGCCTTCTTTTTTTGTGTTAATATATTGAATGTCTATTAGTTTATATATATATATTATATATAATAAAATTACTGTCTGTAATTGACCTTAAATGGATTGTCTTATCATTGTTCGCCTGTAAAGAGTAGCAGAAAATACCCGACCTGTTATTTATATATATAGTTGATTAAGTTAACGTTTATGTAAAATAAGTGAAATAGTAACTCTGGGAACTAGGATTTCATCATATTATTTTTACAGTTCTATTGAGTGTAAATATTTTATTAGTATTAATATGAAAAAAAAAAAAATGCGAATATCTATTTGTCATTGAAAATACTTGGGATGACTGGAAAAAACTTTATAAGTACTCAGTCCTGATAATGAGTAAAAAAATTATTTTACGAATTAATACTTCTCGTAATATTTTAAATATATCTAATATCCATAGGACTCAATGTACCTGCCAAGTGTCCCCTTTTATCCGGCCCTGGACAGTGCTATAAATTTCTTGGTTTAGTATAACTGACTACCCTTTTTTTTTTGAGTAGACATTTTAAACATAATATGATAAGTATTATTATAGTAATGAGAAATATAATTATACTAACTTCTCCTTTAAGCCCATTACTTGAGTAATAATTAGCTAAAAAAGCAAATCTAGTTTCATTGATAGGTAATTTTTCAGTAATGCAATTTTGTTTTTCATGATTAATCTTAACAATTCTTGTGTCATTTTTAACATT
Source organism: Daktulosphaira vitifoliae (assembly GCF_025091365.1). Classification (NCBI taxonomy): domain Eukaryota; kingdom Metazoa; phylum Arthropoda; class Insecta; order Hemiptera; family Phylloxeridae; genus Daktulosphaira; species Daktulosphaira vitifoliae. The sequence continues at coordinate 33,233,244 of NW_026099574.1, forward strand.
ATTACCAGATTTGAAAAAATTTGCTGCCAACTTACGATTATTAAGTTTTAAATAAGTTACATATTTTTTTTGATTATTATGGTAAAACACATTAATGGCATTTATATTTACCTCGCCATGATAAGGCCATGCACTACCGCTAGCACCAATAATAAATATTTGATCAGATCCTGTTATTTGTTGAAGATCTTCAAATTTATAAACTTTATCTTTATTAACTATTGGAAACAAATAAGATGGACTCCCAACATCTATTATGTTTTCATTTCCACTCAATCCTTTAAAAAAAAATTTTTAATTCCAAATTCTATTTAGTATTCATAATAAGACTCCTCACTTAGAATAAAATGTGTAAAGTACTGTAAAATGTAGATAATAAAAATTCAATATTTAATATTGAATTTTTACAAAATATTATTTAAAAACAAACATTAACTAAATTAATTTTGTGATTAATCTATAAATACTTATAAACATTTGTAAATATTCAAATATCTTAACCTAGTTTTAAGTATGTAACAAGGAAAGAAATCGAGATGTGAGGGACTCCAATTTGGGACAATGGATGTTGTTCTATAATAATCTATAATAATACAGTATGATACCTAGTGCAAGCAGTTTGTGTATTGTCATGCCGTGGAACAGACGGCAGTACATTTAGGCCAGTCAACAAAGGAAAAATGTACAATTTAGCGTTGGGGTTGGGTTTAAACAATATAGCGTCAAATCAATTACCTACTCTATCGGTGTATCTTAATATACACTACACTTTAATGATACTATAAATAAATAAACTCGCACATACACAAATATGAATTTATAACATTGTGTCTAATGTAAGTATAACATGATAAAAGGTAACTGTAAAATGGAAAAAATGGAAAATAAATTTTAGTACTCACATTAAATGTGATGTAACTCAAAAAGCATTTGTTTAAATGAAAAAATAGCAGATACCTTTTTTGTATAAAATTGTCTTTTAAACAACTTTTGTACGAAACTTTTTTTTGTAAGTTAAATATTTTTTGAGAAAATTAAAAAAGCTTACATTTTTGAACTTTTGCAAGGCTGTAAAAAAAAGCTCAATTCCAATCAATGAGGACTTTTAGTATGTCATTATACATATCTAAATTCAACTTAAAAAAAAAAAAAATTTGGTTGGGAATTTTTTCCGCCATTCGCCAAAATTACTCCTTCGTTGACTGGCCTAATTAATAAATATTTTGATATGAAGTGCATTTATAAATAACTGACTGAACTGTCATTTTATTAACAATAACTTTTTGATAATGTTCAATACTTGTTTACATAATTAAATTTTAGATATTTAAAAGGTAAACTATCTGTTTAAATTTTACATGGAATATTATTTTTACTTATATTATTCTTCATGAATTTTAGTACTAGTATTTTGTTTTTTAACTATATAATTTTTAATTTCATACATATTAATTATACATTCATAATATATAAATAGATAATTTTTTACCTTCAGAAACCAAAAAGAAAGGCGATTGTGTCAGATCAGGACATTGTACAATTTCAATGCTTACTCTTTTAAAATTCTTTGATAGCTCAGGCAAGATAACTAAAAACAAATAACTCTGTATCTAAAATAATGACATTGTAATGAGAATTATTTTTTAACCGCTGAAGTGTAAATACATCATATTAAATAAAAAAAAAAAACACATCATGGTAAAATTAATACCTTCTCAGCTTCGCATCGAAGCTAAAATTAATATAAATCACAAAATTTTTTTTCGTTAAAAAATCTATTAACTCATTATTTGATAAATAAATAAAACAAAACTTATTTTACTATTAAAAGACGCTACTGATATAATTGACTCATCAACTCAACTTAGAAGTCAGCTAAAATCGGTTAACCTTAAAGGGCCAGTCTTAAATTTTGCACAGTTTATAATTATGAGCATTAAAAAAAATTAAGGGATGGCGTAAAAAAAATTCGATTTTTAAGGGCCACCCTACTATCACATACAGTTATAATGGTCTTTACTTACTCGTGGTATTCACAGTAGAGAATTATGGTTCTGTAGCATTTTTAGATAAAGGTAGATAAGGCTATATTATCCCTCATTTGCGGATCTTACTATTTTTTTAGACAATTTTATCTCGAATATTTGGAATCAACTCTTTCAGACCTAAATTTTCCTTTTTTGTTAAAATGACTTAATAAATTTTTATACAATTTTTATAGGTAACTTCAGGCTAAATTAAAAATGATTTTCTGAGAAATCTATTATTCAACTTAAAACTTTTTTAAATTTTGAACTTTGGGAAAAATATTTCCTTTAGTTTTGTTGCTATTCATTTAGCATGTTTTAGCGTTGTAAGAACTGTTCTTAATATAAATTGATGATCGCATTAAAAAAAAAATTATGATCCTTGGTACACTAATGAGAACCAAGAATCTGAAAAGGTAAAAACAAAGTCTTTCATAATAATCACATAAAAATGACTCTTAAAATAATTTGTTTAAATTGGAAACTGATTAAGCTAAATTTAGTTTAAAAAGGGCAAAACTTTTATAATAAATTATTCTATGATCATTAAATATTTTTAATGAGTAGTAAATATAATACCTTCATTTATTTCATTTAAAGATGGTACAATAAGTTTTATTTTTTTGACATGCAGTTCATTCATTTTTAAAGCCTCTTGAAAATGAAATATATATAAATTGATAATTTTACTTTAATGTTCACATTAGGACTAAATAAAAGATAGATGCATAAATAAAATTCTAATTTAAAATTGTTATTATTACAACACTCAACAGAATAAAAAAGAATAAGGTCGAACTTTATCTTTTAATTTAAAATACATATGATTATATTTAATCATATAATAGAATATAATCATATTTATATAAGAACTTATAAAAAACACGTATCGTAGTTGGTATAGTAATATACATCAAAGATTAATATATTAAATAAAGAAATAGTTATAATAACCAAATACATTTTAGCTACGATGCGAAGCGAGAAGGTATTGGTTTTACTATGATGTGTTTTTTTTTTTTTTTTTTTTTTGTTACCACTTTTTCTCAGCTCTCACCGAACGGATTTCTTTCAACGATACGTCAAAAGNGTGTCTGTTACCACTTTTTCTCAGCTCTCACCGAACCGATTTCTTTCAATGATACGTCAAAAGATCACAAATCGTATCTAGTCGAAGACATTACCCTCAAAATTTGAAAAAAATTCCCTCGTTCCCCGTAAATGGGGGAAATTTCCAAAAAAATTACAAATTTAAAAATCGCTAATTTTCGAAATTTTTTCAATTTTTTTTACTTAAAAGTGCCATAACTTTTTCAAAAATAAACATATCAATATAATTCTTTTTTATATAGATGCATAATATCATTACCTTTCATTTGGTACATTTTTTTCATAAATTTAACCATTAACTTGCCCACAAGTGGGGATTTAAAATGGCAACTTTTTCACAAAAAATTAACTTTTTCCACATAACTTTTGAAAATGTTCCGGAATGTCTGACATTTTTATATATATCTTAAATTAAAGCTAATGTAATGCAATTTATTATGAAAAAAAAATTTTGGGACTTTATTTTGTCTTCACGGTGAAAATGGCTATCAAATGCTATTTTTGTGTGAAAATTCTCGATTTTGTATTTTACATTTTTAACTTTATTATGCTATATCTTTTTAAAAATGTATGGATCAATACGATTTTTTCATGAGGAATAGTATTTATATATATATCTTTCATTTGACATACTGTTTTTTTAAATCGGACCATTTCCCTATATACGAGTGAGGTTCAAATCTAAAAAATGTATGTAGAAAGTAGAACTTTTTCAACTTAAATTTTGAAAGTGTTCCGGAAAGTCTGATACTTTTATATATATCTTAAATTAAAGCTAATGTAATTTACTTAATTATGGAAAAAAAAAATGTTGGACTTTATTTTGTCTTCGTGGTGAAAATGGCTACCGAATGCTATTTTTGTGTGAACATTTCCAATTTTGTATTTTACATTTTTAACTTTATAATGATATAACTTATTGAAAAGTGTATGGATCAACATAATATTTTTATGAGAAATAATATTTTTTAATAATCCCTTTTTCATTCGACATACTTTATCTGAATCAGGATATTAATAACGAACTAGCAAATCATGTTGCTTTTGGTATAATCCACCAATTTTTTAAAATTAAACACTATCTAAAGATTTGCATCGAAGCGTTTTTTTTTATAGTGATTTTAATCACTGTCAGATGTCATTATACTTGATCCATCTATGCCACGTCACCACTGTGCCGCGACCCCCCTGTGCTGGGTTTTTATTTTATCTATATATATATAAAATAAAGTTAGTACATTATTTTGAAAAATTCTTGTAAAGAGTAATTTTTTTTGCAAAGATATATTTTTAAAACCCCAGAGAAAACCCCTTGTCGCTGTATTGTATGCTGTAACTTTGTGAAATGAAAATATATATTTTTGGTTGAAACATACATGAAATTAGTACGTGCAGCAGCTGGAAAATAATCAATAAACTAATTTATAATTACCCGTTAAACCAACACTTAATTAACAAGCCAAACCGGTAATGTTTTAATAATCGAGTAAAATATGAAAATCAAATTATTGTAATTAACATGCGTATGGGATTAATTATGTATTTTCCAATTGAACACTACCTATGGATATTTAACTGTTACAGTTTCACTTCAAGCACAGACAAGTTTGGATGCGTATGCAACGCATCTGCAAAAGCGGATCAGTTAAGTTGCGACGAACAGTCCGTAATCATTTATAATATATGAGGGTACGCGCCACTTGCTTAATAATTGCACGGTTAATGTAAACGAGACCGGTTTTTGCCTTGTGCTGTTGTCAATTAAATTGGTATTCTAATCGGTACTAATTTTGTCGATAATACACCGAGAACACCAATAAAACCGGTTCGTGTCGCTTACACGTTTACACACAGACAATAATAACCACACTAAAGATACGTTATTTATTATTATAATCAGACTCGGGAGCTCAAGCCGGAGGTCGAGCTGTTGTTTTTCGTGATGAGCTCGCCTCTTCAAGGGATGTTTACTGTTTTGATGACTAAACAGATCAACACAAAAATAATGAAAAATACTATAATAATAATCATATATAATCATAACTTAAGAAAATGTAAAATAAAATAAAATGTAGGGTATAAAACATTACAATATTTCAAATAATTTCTAATATATTTTTCACTAAACAATTTGATATTCATTTTGATTTATTGTTGTAATTTTCCTATACTATATTCACTTTTGATGTATTTATTTTAATAGAATTTAATCATGTTAAAAATTACTCAAACAAAACTGCAATATAATTAAGATTTGATAATAAATTTTCTATGTTTTTTTTTATTAGCCAATTAATCAATCTAAATACTCTTATGCTTAAAAAAAATATCCTTTACAATAAAAAATTTTTAGTAAATTGTATATGTTTCATGATAAATAACTAATTTTTATTATATTTAATTTATACTGGTCAAAATATTTACTATGGAAACGATAATTCATGCAACGACGTAATAAACAAAAGATTTTATCGTCACTCGAGTTGAAAAATTCGTAAGTTTTAACGTTTAAAACAACATCTCTGTGTTTTTGACTATAAAAATTTTTCTGAATATTTTCAATTCATCACCTACGGAGCCTAAAAGGTTACAACACTTTGTCTTTGTGAAAATGTTGATCCAAAAAGACCATTTTTATTTATTAGTATTATCGTTCGTAGTATATTTTTGTACTTCGAACTTGTACATTAAAGCTTTCATTTTTGTATGCGTGTTTTTGGAAGCTTTGCCAGACCCACTACAAAATTCTCAAGTAAGTAAATCAGTCAGACGAAAAAAACTTACACTAAAAAAGTTAGAACCTGTATCGTTGCCAGAGGATCACGAAAATCAATTATCCGGAGAAAAACTCACTTTGAATTCGTGTCCCACAACATTACCGTCGACTTGTACGTCGAAAATTAGCTCACCACCACTTCCATCAGTCAACACAGAACATCATGCACCAGCTCCTGTGCCAATAATGTCTCCTCCATCGATACCGTCCTCTATTCCAACACCTCCCTCAATGATATCAGGATGTACATCTACAAGTCGCACATCCTCAATAAAACCCACGGTCGTTAAAACAAAAACAATCAACTGGACTAAAGTTAACAACCAAAATATTGAAAATTCTTTGTGGTCGACGTTGGAACCTCTGCATCTTGCAATTGAATGTCAAGATATTGTAGAGTTGTTTGGTGAAAAACCGCGTTCCAATACTTCGCCTATTCAAAACGCTAAACTTAAATCTACTACGACCAACGTTTTAGACTCTAAGAGAAGTCTCGCGATTAACATAATGTTAAAACAATTAAAATCAAAGCCTGAAGAATTTTTCAAGTGTTTAGAGGATGGAAGTATGATTGCTATTGAAAAATTAGAAGCGGTAAAAAGAATATTGCCCATAAGCGCTGACTTAAAGGCTATTGAAAAATTCAGCGGAGACATTATGACACTTGGCAAGGCGGAACAGTTTTGTGTTAAGCTTAACGAAATTCCGTATTATCAATTGAAAATCGACCTTACGATGTTAAAGGAAGAGTGGCCTTTCATATATTCGGAATCTCTTGAGACATTAAAAAATTATCAACAAACCTGTTCCACATTAATTAATGACAAATCGTTGACACAATTTTTGTCCGTTGTATTACATTTAGGCAATAAATTGAACGCAGTAAGTGTGAATGATATTTTTATGTCTCTATAATAAGAATCATTTAAGTATGAAATCAATACGCATTAGTATGTCGTATTAATTTTATACTCAAACGGCATATATAAAAAAAATACACCAGTTTATTAGTATACACAAAGTTGTTTAATATTTTCTCGTTCATGTATTTTATTATTCATGCTTATTTTATTATTTATTAATTATTATTAATCGAAACTACAAAATTAAAAAAATATGTAATATTGTATTTATGCTGAAAAATTAAATAAATAAGTTATTAATTAAAACATGATTATGTTAGGGAAGTTATGCTGGTGAAGCAAACGGTTTCACGTTGGGTAGTTTGCCTAAACTGATAGGTACTCGGTCTAACAAGCCAAATGTTACCTTCGTCCACTTGGCTGTAGAAATGGCTGAAAAATGTACAAATAATACTTTTAGTTTTTTGAATTTGCGTTCATCATTGAACAAACTGTCAAAAACTTCATTTGAATGTTTGGAAGCTGAGCTTCGTAATCGTTCTCGCCATATAAAAAACTTTAAATCTACACTGGCACAAGAGAACTATTCTCAAGTTATTAAAAAACATCTAATAGAGTTTATCTGTCAAGCAGATAAGGATATTGATGTACTTAATGATAATTTTAAAACAACGGTAGATCTTATAACAAATTTAGCTTCTCATTTTGGCGAGAACACGAAATCTTTTAATGTGGAAGAATGTTTCTCTATACTCGATAAATTTTTTGAACAAATTCATATTATTATTAAAGAAAATGAAAACAAAAAAGCTCATACTGAATCAAATGTTAACAATGATGAAAAGAACGGTATTGCATGCAAGTCTGTTGATACCAATTTTAATAAAAATACACATTCCAGATTCGAGGACAAGCAACTTAGTAATAGAGAATTGCTTATGAACCAAATTAAAAAAGGTTCTTTTTCGTTAAAAAGCATTCATTGAATCAATCCCTACTTATGAAAAATGTAATTTGAACATTTTTTTCCTGTATAATTTATATATTTATTTTCCTGATTGAATATTTCACTTATTACGATGTAATTTTTTTTTTTTTTTTAAATATTTATTATGCACTCGTGTATTTTATTTTTCTATTTTGGTTTTTACTCAATTTGCCTTATACTTATGAATGTTTTATGTATATTTTTGTATTGCGAATAAAAAAAATTATTGTTAATATTTTGGTTGCAATTAATGAAATACTGTGTCTTTCAAATCTATATCAAATTTAACTTTTTACTGTGAGTAACAATATTAAAAAAATTCTCTCGTCGAGTTAAAATTATGCATACATTATAGTAATAATTAAACGAAAAAAAAGAGGTTTAAACCCTGACAACCGCCACTATTGAACGCACAGAACTGAAAAAAGTCAAAAATTACTAATCTTAAAATTAATGATGGGAATTTTGGAACTGTATTTATACAATCGAATAGTTTATTTTTAGCATGAACTATTCGAATATATTGTGTAACTATCAAATATTTTTACTATTCAAATATTTTTTGAATGACTATCAAATAGTTCGATAGTTACTATTCGATAATTCCCATCACTACTTAAAATACTAAATGCTAATATATATACTTTGCGTGCATTAAATACTAAAACCAAAAAATTTAATTAAATATTTAGCATTATTACTATGCTCTTTATAATCATAACTTAAGAAAAATAAAATGTAGGGTATAATACATTAGAATATTTCAAGAAACTTCTAATAGATTTTTCACTAAACAGTTTGATAATTATTTTATTTTATTTATTGTTGTAATTTTCCTATACTATATTCACTTTTGATGTATTTATTTTAATCGAATTCAATTGTGTTAAAAATTACTCAAACAAAACTGCAATATAATTAAGATTTGATAATAAATTTTCTATGTTTTTTTTTATTAGCCAATTAATCAATCTAAATACTCTTATGCTTAAAAAAAATATCCTTTACAATAAAAAATTTTTAGTAAATTGTATATGTTTCATGATAAATAACTAATTTTTATTATATTTAATTTATACTGGTCAAAATATTTACTATGGAAACGATAATTCATGCAACGACGTAATAAACAAAAGATTTTATCGTCACTCGAGTTGAAAAATTCGTAAGTTTTAACGTTTAAAACAACATCTCTGTGTTTTTGACTATAAAAATTTTTCTGAATATTTTCAATTCATCACCTACGGAGCCTAAAAGGTTACAACACTTTGTCTTTGTGAAAATGTTGATCCAAAAAGACCATTTTTATTTATTAGTATTATCGTTCGTAGTATATTTTTGTACTTCGAACTTGTACATTAAAGCTTTCATTTTTGTATGCGTGTTTTTGGAAGCTTTGCCAGACCCACTACAAAATTCTCAAGTAAGTAAATCAGTCAGACGAAAAAAACTTACACTAAAAAAGTTAGAACCTGTATCGTTGCCAGAGGATCACGAAAATCAATTATCCGGAGAAAAACTCACTTTGAATTCGTGTCCCACAACATTACCGTCGACTTGTACGTCGAAAATTAGCTCACCACCACTTCCATCAGTCAACACAGAACATCATGCACCAGCTCCTGTGCCAATAATGTCTCCTCCATCGATACCGTCCTCTATTCCAACACCTCCCTCAATGATATCAGGATGTACATCTACAAGTCGCACATCCTCAATCAAACCCACGGTCGTTAAAACAAAAACAATCAACTGGACTAAAGTTAACAACCAAAATATTGAAAATTCTTTGTGGTCGACGTTGGAACCTCTGCATCTTGCAATTGAATGTCAAGATATTGTAGAGTTGTTTGGTGAAAAACCGCGATCCAATACATCGCCTATTCAAAACGCTAAACTTAAATCTACTACGACCAACGTTTTAGACTCTAAGAGAAGTCTCGCGATTAACATAATGTTAAAACAATTAAAATCAAAGCCTGAAGAATTTTTCAAGTGTTTAGAGGATGGAAGTATGATTGCTATTGAAAAATTAGAAGCGGTAAAAAGAATATTGCCCATAAGCGCTGACTTAAAGGCTATTGAAAAATTCAGCGGAGACATTATGACACTTGGCAAGGCGGAACAGTTTTGTGTTAAGCTTAACGAAATTCCGTATTATCAATTGAAAATCGACCTTACGATGTTAAAGGAAGAGTGGCCTTTCATATATTCGGAATCTCTTGAGACATTAAAAAATTATCAACAAACCTGTTCCACATTAATTAATGACAAATCGTTGACACAATTTTTGTCCGTTGTATTACATTTAGGCAATAAATTGAACGCAGTAAGTGTGAATGATATTTTTATGTCTCTATAATAAGAATCATTTAAGTATGAAATCAATACGCATTAGTATGTCGTATTAATTTTATACTCAAACGGCATATATAAAAAAAATACACCAGTTTATTAGTATACACAAAGTTGTTTAATATTTTCTCGTTCATGTATTTTATTATTCATGCTTATTTTATTATTTATTAATTATTATTAATCGAAACTACAAAATTAAAAAAATATGTAATATTGTATTTATGCTGAAAAATTAAATAAATAAGTTATTAATTAAAACATGATTATGTTAGGGAAGTTATGCTGGTGAAGCAAACGGTTTCACGTTGGGTAGTTTGCCTAAACTGATAGGTACTCGGTCTAACAAGCCAAATGTTACCTTCGTCCACTTGGCTGTAGAAATGGCTGAAAAATGTACAAATAATACTTTTAGTTTTTTGAATTTGCGTTCATCATTGAACAAACTGTCAAAAACTTCATTTGAATGTTTGGAAGCTGAGCTTCGTAATCGTTCTCGCCATATAAAAAACTTTAAATCTACACTGGCACAAGAGAACTATTCTCAAGTTATTAAAAAACATCTAATAGAGTTTATCTGTCAAGCAGATAAGGATATTGATGTACTTAATGATAATTTTAAAACAACGGTAGATCTTATAACAAATTTAGCTTCTCATTTTGGCGAGAACACGAAATCTTTTAATGTGGAAGAATGTTTCTCTATACTCGATAAATTTTTTGAACAAATTCATATTATTATTAAAGAAAATGAAAACAAAAAAGCTCATACTGAATCAAATGTTAACAATGATGAAAAGAACGGTATTGCATGCAAGTCTGTTGATACCAATTTTAATAAAAATACACATTCCAGATTCGAGGACAAGCAACTTAGTAATAGAGAATTGCTTATGAACCAAATTAAAAAAGGTTCTTTTTCGTTAAAAAGCATTCATTGAATCAGTCCCTACTTATGAAAAATGTAATTTGAACATTTTTTTCCTGTATAATTTATATTTTTATTTTCCTGATTGAATATTTCACTTATTACGATTTATTTATTTTTTTTTAAATATTTATTATGCACTCTTGTATTTTATTTTTCTATTTTGGTGTTTACTCAATTTGCCTTATACTTATGAATGTTTTTATGTATATTTTTGTATTGCGAATAAAAAAAATTATTGTTAATATTTTGGTTGCAATTAATGAAATACTGTGTCTTTCAAATCTACATCAAATTTAACTTTTTACTGTGAGTAACAATATTAAAAAACCCAACACAGCACAGGGGGGTCGCGGCACAGTGGTGACGTGGTATAGTTGGATCAAGTATAATGACATCTGACAATGATTAAAATCACTATAAAAAAAAACGCTTCGATGCAAATCTTTAGATAGTGTTTAATTTTAAAAAATTGGTGGATTATACCAAAAGCAACATGATCTGCTAGTTCGTTATTAATATCCTGATTCAGATAAAGTATGTCGAATGAAAAAGGGATTATTAAAAAATATTATTTCTCATAAAAATATTATGTTGATCCATACACTTTTCAATAAGTTATATCATTATAAAGTTAAAAATGTAAAATATAAAATCGAGAATTTTCACACGAAAATAGCATTCGGTAGCTATTTGCACCACGAAGACAAAATAAAGTCCAACATTTTTTTTTTGCATAATAAAGTATATTACATTAGCTTTAATTTAAGATATTTATAAAAGTGTCAGACCTTCCGAAACACTTTCAAAAGTTAAGTTGAAAAAGTAAATTTTTCGTGAAAAAGTTGTCATTTTAAATCCCCACTTGTGGGCAAGTTAATGGTTAAATTTATGAAAAAAATGTACCAAATGAAAGGTAATGATATTATGCATCTATATAAAAAAGAATTATATTGATATGTTCATTTTTGAAAAAGTTATGGCACTTTTAAGTAAAAAAAATTTCGAAAATTTCGAAAATTTGTGATTTTTAAATTTGTAATTTTTTTGGAAGTTTCCCCCATTTACGGGGAACGAGGGAATTTTTTTCAAATTTTGAGGGTAATGTCTTCGACTAGATAATATTTGTGATCTTTTGACGTATCGTTGAAAGAAATCCGTTCGGTGAGAGCTGAGAAAAAGTGGTAACAGACATAAAAAAAAACACATCATAGTAAAACCAATACCTTCTCAGCTTCGCATCGAAGCTAAAATATGTTTTATTCGTAGTCAAAGAAGGCAATATTTATTTTAAAAAAATTCAACAAAATAATATTGTATCAAAAGTTAATGGATTTATATACCTTCACGATTCACCCTGTTTACAATAAAAGTATGTACTTAAATAATTTTTTTGAAATAGTAGTATTTGACATAAATCTATTTAGAATTTCAAACACAGATTTTCGCAATGTGAAGGTATAATAAATGACGTAATCATTTTATATTATTACTAATATAAAATTAAATTTATAATTTTTTCAATTATAAAATTAAGTTTTTATAATCAGCTAAAACTCCAGTTGGAGTATCATATTATTAAATAATTACACAAAGTTTTTAAATTATTCTGGTTAGTATTTAAAATGTGGATTATGTTTTTTTAGGAAATGTACTTTTAGCGCTCATATTTTTTAATTTGTTCATCCATTTTGATAGTTTTGCTTTATTAGAAACTGGCTATAATAACTATAAAGGAATAAATAAAGAAAACTACAAAAAAGTTGAACCAGGATTATTGAAATGCACTTACTTGTTTGCTGGTATAAATCATTTACTTTTAACTAAATTACTTTTTCAACATCAGCTTTGTGATTCAAAAACTGCAATCTCTTTAGTCTCTCATGGTAATCAATTTGTAAAAAAACAGATAGCGTCATTGTACTTCAACAAAAAAGTTGAAGTTGGATCATTGTGGTTATTGAACATGTATACATGTATAGTTGGAAGATACACAGATTATTTTTTAAATAAACGTAGTATAAAAGAAAATAGCTCTAAGATTGCTGAAATTTTAAAATGTCACGAGTTTGTTTTAAAAAAATTACTTTTAGAGTCCAAAACGTGTGATACAAACAGTCAATTTCACATGACTAACATTGGCTTAGACTATACTCTTAACTTTAACTTTGACTATATCTTATCATTTATTTTGAAAAACAAAGATGACATTGAAAAACTAATTGACAATAATAATGATAATGGAAAATTAGTATACGGAAATCCTATAGTGTTTAGTAGAATTTATTTATACTTGAAAAGATTTGGACGTAGTACCACTAATGCGATAAAGTTAATTAATAGTTTTAACTTACGAATACAATGGGGAGATATTACTGTGAAACTGAAAGATGTTTATAATAATGCCAATAAACTTGATTGGCCAACTACAAATCTTCGTTCATGCTTGTTGTTTTATTCAACTATTTTTGATTTTTTCAAAGTAATCATGTTAAGATTGACTTGGAAACAATTTTTATTTATTAAAAATCAAGATGCATCATTGATTGAAACCCTTATGAACCAATGGTTAATGTCACTTAAAAATTTCGTCAAGTTTCTAGCATTAGAAAGTGATACTGTAACTAAAGCTGTAATAGAAAGTATTTCTAAGCATATTGAAAATTATCCCTTGAAAAACGATGGAAATATTGATTTCATTAAGTTACCAATTTATCAGAAGAAGTATACAGAAAAATTTGTAAATTATATTAGCAATATAATATCAGTACTTTGTGAAGGGTTAGGCTGTAAAATTGTTGAGAATTGGAATACAGAAGAAGTGTTACAGACATCCAATCGAACTAACATTTTTTTAGATTGCGATATATCACGATCTAATGAAGTATATAATGAAATTACAGGTAATTGGAAAAATAACTACTTGAATGAAACAATAGATTTTGGAGAATATCTCAGTTACTTATTTAATGGCATTGATTTTAATGTTATTAGATCATTTATCAATTACATAGAAACATTAAATACTTACAGTCTATTTGATGGAGAATCATTAATTAATTTCCACACAATATATAGTATTTTGTGTAGATAAGAAAAATTAAAAAAAAAATATGAAATTATAAATGTACAGAATTCAGATGTCCACCTCTTAATTAACTAACACTAAACAAAGTCAAATAATATAATAAATATAAATACTTTGTTTAATACTTCGTATATGTTAGAAGTAATAATTTCTCTAGAAATATACAGAATGTCAGATCTAATTGACAGCGTTTATAATTTTTTTTTCAATTATCATTTCATTTCCAAAATTTTATAATTCATAAAACAAGATATTAATAAGGATATAAGAGTTCATTTTGTTTTTGGAATAATCCACCAATTTCTTAAGGGGTAACACCACTGTAAACGCTAAAAAAAACGTTTTTTCATTATTTTTTTTGAGGGTGGACGGAAAGGTGCAGATAAAAACCTTTTAAGTATTGTATTGGCAATATAATGAAGTATAAATATAATTTTTAATTGAAAAATAGTGCAAAATGGCGTCGGTACGGTGGTTTTCCGACATTTCCTTAAAAAAAGGCGCTCCGCGGCACGCAGCAGAACTGGAGTAAATTTCAATTTGCAAAAAGAAACAAATTTTTTTCTTAATCTATATTAGTATAGCTAGAGACACACGTAGGAGATTTCTAAAATATTAATTTTTGAATTTTTTATAAGTGTTTCAAGTAAAAAATTCGAGTTAAAATTTTTATGAAAAAAATACCCTTTATTTGTTTATAAAAACTGTTTAAATTAATTTATCAAAAAACCTTTACGTGTTTCTCTTAAGAATGTTGTTTTCAATATATGGTTAAAATTTCTAAAAATAATTTTAAAATTTGCATGAGTTCTGGTGCGTGCCAATTTGAAAAACCTTGTTTTGAGATAAACGCATCTGAAGTTTCAAAACAAGTGAAAAAATAAACAATTCAAGTATTACAAATTTTTTACCGTTAATCTGCAATTCAAGGACTATAAAGTTGCCCTTCAAAGTGCGAACATTTATCGTCTTCTTTTCTCGACGTTTTTAGCGAAGAGCGTGCCCTTTTACTACATCAAACTTAACGTGAAAAGCGTCGGCGTTCATACAGAAATTATGTGCCTGAACGCCAATTTCCATGTCTAAGTGCTTCATGATCACCAATATGCTTGCACATGCCGTTTTTACCGCTCGAGGAATTCTTGGGAGCTAAATTCTATACGGTAGCGTCGAGACTTTCGTTGCTAGTCTGGGTAGTCTCCAAGCTACGACTCAATAACTCCTGTCGGCTCAATTCCTCGTAGACAGGCTTTACAGCATCAAATACTTCTTGAGGAACAGTCGGTTTATAAGAAAATGAATCCAGTGCACCCGCCGCTCACGCCTTCTTCCATTAACACCAAGACTCCGAGCATTTGTCGTGCTGCGGATTCGCGTTGGTCGAAATTTTATGAAATAATGTGGCTCATATCTCATTTTTCATATCTTTATTGCAGTTGTTATTACGGCGTATTGCTAAACCATAACATAACTGGTCTATTAGTTTAGCTGTCAAATTGTCTTTTCCACAAGTCATTTTGTTTGCTTTTTAACATTTGTGTTAGCTAAAAAGAGTAAGAAGAGGTACCTAGCGATGTCTAGTAATGGAGTAGAGAAACTATATAAAATAGGCAAGTTGATACGTAATACCTTACAAGCAGGTGTGCACGCTAATGTAAATGGTCGTTTTGGAGCGCGCGAGGCGCCTGAAAAAAAACACGAAATTTAATAAAAAAAATTTTTTTTGGGTCTACAAGTTTTTTCTTATATCCATGGCTTCAAAGTATTTAAAAAAAATCGATTTTTTTGATAACAAGTAATTTTAAGAGGTAACAGTGGTGTTACCTCTTAAAATTAAACAGATCTGCATGGAAGCTTTTTTTTATGATATTGATTTTAATCACTGTCAAATATCATCTATACTTGTCCTCGTTGTGTCGCGATTTCACTGTGATGGGATTTACTTTATACAATTTATTAGTCATTCTATATAGGTATATATATATTATCGAACATCTTTTATAAATATAATGAACTTAATTAACACACCAGCATTTATTCATTAAATAAAGGAAAAATGTACAACTATATTTTTATTTAGCGATTAAATTGTTTAAATAGTTCCTTTTTACAATTCATATAGTTATATGAGTTATGTATTTTAGGTATTATGACTGGCCCCTGATATATAACCGAAAAAGACCAGATAGAAATCCAAAATCCTTTGCATATAGCGGATTCAACCTTGACATAAACCTTAATTTTTAAACTACCGAACTGGAATCAAAATTAGGTAATAATCGACCATTTATTATTCCTTATATTATATCTATTTGATTCAAGTGATAAAGTAACATATAAACAGATAATCTATAACACAGAAGAAACCTATGTATTTATTGAATTATTTAGTAAGGGTTTGAAAAATAACGAAATTTATACCATAAGCTGTTTTTAATATTAAAATGTGTATGTAATAAAAAATATTTTCTTACACGACATTTTTTTAACTATAACGTTTGTAAAGAATTTTTATAACTTTTTTAATAAGAATAGTTTTACGTTATAAGTTGTATTATAGTTGATGATAACAAATATTTTTGATTACGTTTGACAAAGTTTTTTATTACAAACGTTATAATTATAACATTATTCATAATGTTTTTTGTCCTAATTATTTGTTTTGCTCTACATAGTTTTACCACAGAATAGATTAAACCAGAAGTGACACTCTTAGTTTTTGCTGATAACAAGCTTATGTCGCTCAGTGTTGCCACTTAAGAAATAAAAATGTATTCCCTTTTTTCTTTATATACGGTCACATTGTTCAACACCATTATTAATGGTTTGTTTGTAAACACAATGTTTATAAAAATGGTTTATTGGTAAATATGAAAAATATATGGTAAATATTGGTATTAATGAATTAGAAAATATTTTTATTAATAACTTTTCCACACTTGCTATTGTAGATGGAGTTGGAGCCGAATTAAAAAATTATTTTTGTAATGTACCTTTTAACCACCCTTGTAAATGTTTTGATAAATTGTATTTAATTAATTTGTTTACAAGATTTAGAATATTTACAGCTATAAAATTTTTAAATAAAAATTTAATGTCTGAGAAAAAAATTAAAATAGGAAATTGTCTATTTTAACTCATCTATAAATTATTTATTTATGTATATGATATTTGTAAATTATTGTAATATATGTTTTAAATAAATTTAATATTATGTGGATATTGAATAATTTTTTTTTCCTAAATAAGTCTTTATTAAATATACATAAAATAAAAAATATATTAACACAAACTAATTACACATAATGAAAACATTAATTGAAAGTTTTAAAATGGTGTTATATGTTTAGAAATAATAATAAAATAAATCCAAAAAATTTACTATGCAAATTTTCTAAAATAATTAGCATGTAAGTAATACATTTAGAGTTCAAATCAACCGCCGATGTACAATTATTGTACAGTACAATGAATTATATGCATACAATTATTTATTTTATTGTTTTTATGGTAACACTGAGCGACATAAGCTCAAAATTACCGTACTCTCATAAGAATACATGTAATTTTTTTATCAGTGTCCATTCTGGTTTAATCTATTCTGTGGTTATATATACTTCAATGATGTCACAATCCTGATAAACATGTTTATAAGATAACCTTTGTATCTCTAAGACTTAGCAGAACTGTGAGTTAGGACATATAGTTCAACCACATATTTTACTTTGTTAATGTTGATACACAATACGTAAAGTGATAATTCTATATCTCTAATTGGCCTCATATTGAATGTTTAAAAAATATTTTGTGTATGTGCATTTAATTATTTATAGTTACAGAAATGGCAGTGGCTGGAGAGACCTTAAATTTAGCAAAAGGTTTGAATTTTATTTTTAACAAATGATATCTAGATCTTAATCAGACAATAAATAAGATATTTTTTTGCAGATGTCAAAAGAGCTATAGAACTTTTGGAAAAGCTCCAAAAAAGTAAGTATTTAATATAAAAAATTATTAAATTTAGTATTATTATTAATAATTTAACTACATGGTTCATAGCTGGAGAAGTGCCTGTGACAAAATTAGCAGCATTGCAAAAAGTACTTCAAAGTGATTTTTTAGCATCGGTCAGGGAAGTCTATGAGCATGTATATGAAACTGTTGATATACAAGGCTCTCAGGTATAAAATGATTTCTTTTAATTATGTTATTTTGTTTATTTATTTGTAACCTACATAAAACATCTTTATATAGGATGTCAGAGCCTCAGCTACAGCTAAAGCTACTGTTGCTGCATTTGCTGCTAGTGAAGGTCATGCACATCCAAGAGTAGTTGAACTTCCAAAAACTGAAGAAGGACTTGGATTTAATGTTATGGGTGGGCGAGAACAAAATTCTCCTATTTATATATCACGTATAATCCCAAGTGGAGTAGCTGATAGGCATGGTGGCTTAAAGAGAGGAGACCAACTTTTGTCTGTGAATGGAGTGGTAAGTCTATGTAATAGTAATTTTATATGAATGTCTAGAAATGTTCATTTATTAAAAAAATTTATCAAAATTACTTCTTTTTTTATAGTTTTCTAAATTATAATCAATGTTGTGAACTAGATATTAGGAAACCTTTTATAGGTATAAAAAAACCCTGTTTTTATCTATTTATTTTTGTGTTTTATTGAAAGGCTACGTTAAAATAATTACATATATGAAGAAATTATGTCAAGTATTTAAAAAGCCTTAAACTATGTTATACAGTTTATAGATCATTATTATCTCATTTAAACAATCTACTTTTTAAATTTATTATTTAATTTAAAAATTGTTTTTATTATTTTGCTAATTGAATAATATGTTTACATGAATTAAACAGCATAGTTTTATATAACATATTTTCAATGACAGTTAAACCAAAACTTTCAAAATTTTTGACTTGCGTCATTTGAATAACGACATAAACCAAAAATATTGAAATGCAGAAAATAATTGTTTTTTAGTTACCGTAATTATGTTATGTTGAAACTAATGTGATCCAAGGAAAGTATTAGATAAGAAATATATCAAGTTAATAAAAAAAATAAAGTGATCTTAATATATTTTATATTTTTTATATTTACCCATTTAAAAACCTTGTTAAATGCTAAATTTGAATTGATTTAAAAATACATAACTTACTGAAATATATTTATGTAAGACTACTGTAATTTCTTACGTAGTTCTGTATCAGATACTGATACATGTTTATTCTTTTGAATATATAATTCAAATAAATTAAGTTTTTAAAAATTTTTTTTTAAATGATGCAATTGTTAAAAAAAACAATACATTTTATAACTAGTTTTTTAATATTTTGTAAATAATTATTTTTTAAATAAGTAGTTCAATTAATAATTAAAACTTAAAATATTTATATTTAATAGTATTTTTTTGGTAGTGTGTTGAAGGAGAAAATCATGAAAAAGCTGTGGAACTTTTGAAACAAGCTCAAGGATCAGTTAAATTAGTTGTCAGGTATACACCCAAAGTTTTAGAAGAAATGGAAATGCGATTTGATAAACAGAGAGCTGCACGTAGGAAGCAGCAAAACTAATCACATTTTCTCTTCAGTAGTAATTTAAAAACATATAAAATTATGAGATTTAACACGTTAAAGTAGACACAATAGTATTAATATTGTATACTTATTTAGTCTTTATGATTATTATAGTCATTATTGTTTTTTATTATTATAAGGGGACAACTCATATTAGTATTTTCTACAAGTAGGTGTTATTAACCAACATTAATGTTTTAAACTTCAAATTTAAAAAATAAAAACGATTGATTTCAACATATTTGAAAATATTAGACAAAAGCCTCATACTAACATATTCAATTTCATGAGAATTAGTTGAAGTTTTATTATTTAATATAAAATAAAGATTATATTATTATTACATTTGATTAACACTTAATGAGTAATTATTGCTACATATTATTGTCTATTTATATTTTATTTCATTTAGATTAATATGTTAGCATATCCTAGGTTTTATTAATTATAATTGGTTATTGAACCAATATTTTTATTTATGATTTATTTTATTGAATTAAGAATTAGTATTATTAGTATTAATATAACTACATAAGCATTAATTGTTATTAAATGAAACTACTATCATTTAATCTATTTAATTTATTCTTTATTCTATGATTAAATTTAAAATAATGTAGAACTAGAATATAATGAAATTAAAGGGTTACTTTATTCTTGCTATATTAAAATAATTCTTGTTGTAATACATTGTTTTGTGTATAATAATTTTAATACTGACCATGACAAGTGTTATTTTAACTACAAATAAAAATTTAGGTTACTATAGAAAACTAGTTATGAATAGTACTTAAAAATTAAAATCTCAAAAAATTCATTACTGATTTATTATTAAATTGTCAAAATTTACCTTATAAGAATTTAACTTTGTGTTAACTTTTAAAAATAGTTTAATTTGCATTATATTCTTACTTAATATTTTTTAATTAATTACTATTTATTTATTACATTATTATAATGTTTACTTTTTGGAATTTACACTTTATTTATTAAAATAAATATAATAGTTAATATTTCAGTTTTCTTATAGTAAGGTTAGTATATTTTAGCTTCGATGCGAAGCTGAGAAGGTATTGGTTTTACTATGATGTGTTTTTTTTTTATGTCTGTTACCACTTTTTCTCAGCTCTCACCGAACGGATTTCTTTCAATGATACGTCAAAAGATCACAAATTGTATCTAGTCGAAGACATTACCCTCAAAAAATTAAAAAAATACACGAATAGACTCCATTATAATTCACTAATTAGAATAAAAAGCCTTAGCTTGTAAGATCACTCTAAGAATTGCTAGACTTCTCTTCTCTGACTATAAAAAGCCATTTTTCACTATTAAAATCTGTATTTTTAATAGTTTTAAAATACACCAAAACTGCAACACTATACTTTAGATTCTTACTCTCTGGGATAATTCGTTTTAAGCTTCGATGCGAAGCTGAAAAGGTATTGGTTTTACTATGATGTGTTTTTTTTTTTGTGTCTGTTACGACTTTTTCTCAGCTCTCACCGAACCAATTTCTTTCAATGATACGTCAAAAGATCACAAATTGTATCTAGTCGAAGACATTACCCTAAAAAATTGAAAAAATGCCCTCATTCCCCGTAAATGGGGGAAACCTCCAAAAAAATTACTTAATTATGGAAAAAAAAAACGGTAGCACAGTGGGGTCGAGGCACAGTGTGGACGAGGCATAGATGGGACAAGTATAGATGATATCTGACAGTGATTAAAATCACTATCATAAGAAACGCTTCGATGCAAATCTGTAGATAGTGTTTCCTTTAGAGAAATTGGTGAAATATTTTAAAAGCAACATGAACTCTTATTTCTTTAATTATATCCTGATTAGTAGTTCTTTGATTTTAAAATATAATATATGAATAAATACTAATTATAGTTTTTAAATTTAGTATGAAATTGTGAGGCCAGCTATGATGTATGGTTCATAGTGTTGGGCGGTTGATAAGAAAGTAGAGCAGAGAATAAGTGTAGCAGAGATGAGAATGCTTAGTTGGATGAGTGGAGTGACTAGAGAAGATAGGATAAGGAACGAGCATATAAGAGGAAGTATAGGTGTTGCGTCAATCGTGGATAAGATGACAGAAAATAGACTTAGATTGTTTAGTCATGGTATGAGGAAAGAAGAATCGAAAGCTGTAAGAACAGTTATAGAAATGAATGTTGAAGGAAGAAGAGATAGAGGAAGACCAAAAAAGAGATGGAGGGATGCTATTGAATGCGATTTGAGGACAGCTGATGTGAGCGTAGAAGATGTGGGAGATCGTGTCAAGTGGAAGCTTAGGATAAGGGTGGCCGACCCCAAGTAGTTGGGATTAAGGCAAAGAAAAAGAAAAATATTACCAGAAATTCCGGTGGCAATTGACATAATATGATTGTTGTTTCGGAATGTACAATTTAGCGTTTAGTTGGGTTTAAATAATATAGCGTCAAATCAATTACCTACTCTATCGCTTGTATATTAATATACACTACACTTTAATGATACAATAAATAAATAAACTCACACATACACACATATGCATTTATAACATTGTGTCTAATGTAAGTATAACATGATAAAAAGTAACCGTAAAATGAAAAAAATGGAATATAAATTTTAGTACTCACATTAAATGTAATTTAACTCGAAAAATTTTTGTTTAAATGAAAAAATATAAGAAAATTTTTTTGTTTATAATTGTCTTTTAAACAAATTTTGTACGAAACTTTTTTTTGTAANTTGTCTTTTAAACAACTTTTGTGCGAAACTTTTTTTTGTAAGTTAAAAATTTTTTAAAAAAATTAAAAAAGCTCATATTTTTGAACTTTTGCGAGGCTGTAAAAAAAAAAAGCTCAATTCCAATCTTGAGGACTATTAGTNAAAAAATTAAAAAAGCTCATATTTTTTAACTTTTGCGAGGCTGTAAAAAAAAAAAGCTCAATTCCAATCTTGAGGACTATTAGTATGTCATTATACATATTTTAATTCAACTTTTAAAAANTTATACATATTTTTATTCAACTTTTAAAAAACAAAATTTGTTTGGAAATTTTTTCCGCAATTTTTCCTTTGTTGACTGGCTCAATTACAAGCTAAAAATTATGGTAATATATTCAATTTTTTTTACTATAAACTTTCATAAATCTTTATCAAAAATGTTTCATCAGCTTTAAAGAACCAAAAAAATAGGTTAAAATGGAAAATTTGGACTGATTATTTTTAACATATTAAAAATCAAATAAGTAATAATTTGAAAACAAATTTTTTTTTCTTTTGATTATTATTTTATATATAATTAGTAATAATATAAAAAATTAGAAGTGATAAAAATAGTCTACTTGCAGATTTGAAAACAACNATTAGAAGTGATAGAAATAGTCTTAATGCAGATTTGAAAACAACGCGAAAAGTTGATTTAGAAAAGTATATTTTTGCTTCAGATGAAAGTTCCTTATAGTCCAGCGAATTTTTTTATAGTAACAAACAGTTTTTATTGAAAATTATTGTATCAAGCCCTTTAAATTTTTATACACATAAAAGTAAAGC
>NW_026099574.1:33256615-33305611 GCF_025091365.1 Daktulosphaira vitifoliae
TGTCAGATATCATCTATACTTGTCCCATCTATGCCTCGTCCACACTGTGCCTCGACCCCACTGTGCTACCGTTTTTTAATTCTGATATTAATATTAGTATATTCAATGTTACAGAGTAAGATTATAAATATATTTATATAATAAAAATTGATAATTTGTGGCTAATATTTTTTAAAATTAAAAATATATATATTTTATTTTACATATGACCATTTGTTTATTTCAAATAATCCATAAAAGGTTCTAATGCTTGACCAAGGGTACTAAAAGTTAAAACAATTATTCAAATAATTAAAAACAAATTGTTTGTAAGTTGGTTGAAAAGCTATAATAGTATTGAAGCTATTCCATTTTATTATATTATTTTTTTAATTTAATGTAATAACCAAAGTTTGGGACTTAATTCACACACATGTTGAGTAACCAAAAATCGCCTATCTGTATTAATTTTCGCTTCAAAAAATATGTAAAATATAATGGTTCCATCACTAGAAAAATTATTCTCTCCAACTATGTTATATATTGTTTAATATGTGTAATTGTTCGTTAGTTTTGAAATGATGATAACTACGATATCCACGACACATAAAAATACCTTGATTATGAATACTGATTTCACCTTTTATATGAGACATGGTTCTTTAATCATTGACTACTTAATTAATCGAAAAATAAAAATTATATTAACAATGCAATGTATTGTAGTGAACTAGGATTTCCAAGTCCAAACTTAAGCACGCGAATAAGTGCTATCAGGAAAGAATCAAAATAACATTATTAGTAAGTAACAGTAGATAACGGGATACTGACCCACGAATTAATGGTAGGTCCCTTTTCATTCATACTAAATTGTCGTGAACAACAACAAGCATTTGATAGCATTTAATAGTTTTTTAAATAATCATTCGATTAACGATACTTTCTAAAATATTACATAAGATACAACATTAACATACATTTTATAACTTTCAAATATGCACAAAATTTACATTATTAAATAATGTAATTAATTAATTTCTATATTTAATATGAATTTATTAAAACAAAACTAAATAACTAACATAGTCTACTAAGTGTCACAATATGTTAAAAACCGTATGAAACTTGCACAATCCAATTGTTCACTTTTAAAATTATCAAATTAAACTTGATAAATTAATATACACAGAGTGATTGATTTATCATGAACCATTTTATAAGTTAAAAAGTAAAATTAATATTAATAATTTTTTTATTGATCCCTGTTCAATGTTTTTTATATTTATCAGTTTAATTACAACTAAATCAATAATTTTTTTGTATTCAAATTTATCAATGAATTTAACCCCCCCTCCTCAAAAAAAAAACACTTAAAAACTGTTATGATACATTGATCTCTTATTACAATTTTTATTTAATCACAATTAACTATGAAATCATTATAACTATTTGTCAAGTAAAAATTGTTATACTGTTACAAATTGGTAACATCAACACTATTATCTGTTAAGCAATAAACTATATCAAATGTCTAATACTTTCATGTATATAATAAATATTAATATAAATTTTCACTGATATGTCAATATTGTAATGAAATAATTAATCTTTGTCCAGAATAGTATTGTAGTTTTTAAGATAACATGTAATAAATAATTTAATAAAGAACAGCGTTTCTGACACTTTTTGCACATGAATATAGCAAAATAGAAATATAAAAGGGACTAAAAAAAGGCTTAAACGGGACAGTATACTCTCGGCATGCTCTCAATATTTCGGTAGTATACTTCCATGGCTTATTCTTCATTGATCCAGGCATGTCTCAGTTCTATCAATATTCACGCAGTTCATTGATCTCAATTGTTTTAATTAATGTGTAAGAAGTAA
The DNA here is from genome assembly GCF_025091365.1 of Daktulosphaira vitifoliae. Lineage (NCBI taxonomy): Eukaryota > Metazoa > Arthropoda > Insecta > Hemiptera > Phylloxeridae > Daktulosphaira > Daktulosphaira vitifoliae. The sequence continues at coordinate 33,258,482 of NW_026099574.1, forward strand.
TCAGGCACGTTCAAGTTTATTTAAAGTAAATAAGACGACTTCATTCTTTCTCTAGACATCCTCTAGAAACTCCAAGGTAAATACTAATTAATTAAATTAATAAGGTTTGAAAAATTAATTCTTTTACGTATATGGTAACATAATTGGAGGGAGATAGTACAGGATCAAGATAAATGGGGTGATTTAGTGATGGCTGCAAAAACTCTTAGAGAGTTATGAAGACCAGAAAAGAAGAAGAAGAAAACAAATTGTAAATCACATACATATTCTCTCTTTTCTCATTATTCCATATTTATCGCTATCCACTTAATTTTTTAGTTACTATAAAATTCAATATCAAATACTATTTTATAAAAAGTGATTCAACTATCATGAACGATTTCATTAATCAAAAAATAATAATAATTTATACCTGTGGTAACTTTAATGGGAACCGATGTAGAATTTTTTTTTAAATGACAAGTTAACGGCATTGTAACTTTAAGATATTTTTCTAAATTTTTTAAATTGAGGGTGTTTTTTTTAATTTTTGACGATGATTGATTCAACTAGATTAAAATTGGGTTCTTTTAACATTTAATCATTCAAATCAGTCTAGAGAAACTGAGAATTTTCATGGACAGCCTTAAAAGAAACACTATGATAAAACCAATGCATTAATAGCTTCGCGTTGAAGCTAAAATTATGTGTATATACATAAAATCTATATACTACGATACGTTGATATTTTTAATTAAACTTATTCTAACTAAGTTATTGAAGAATAGTATTTGCATAAGAATCCGTCCGTTATTTACAAGTACAAATAATTACGTATACTTATTTATGATACTAAAAACAAAACTATAATACAAATTATAAATTATAGGGAGAAAAACAATTTTTATTTAAAATGAGCGCCCACTGTGTGGGTTTCCAAGAGACAAAATATTCTATTTTAATTAATAAAGGTATATTTATCGTATATAGTGACTGTTAAAATTATTTTTAGTTTCATAATAATTAATTACTAATTTTGAATAAATTTATTGAGTGGTGGCATAGCCCCTTCTATTCTCTATCGATAGATAACCAAATATGCAATTGTCTAGTTATCTTATCAGATTTTGAGTGTTGGGAGTAAACTTTACTGACGTTGTTAGACATCGAATAACAAAAAATTAATTTAAGTTATTCATCTTATCTGGTAATTTTACTAAATTAAATCAAACATGGTTTATGTCTCTCAAAGTAAGTTACTATTTTTCTTTATTAATTTAAAATAATTAAAAGTTATGTAAATATTGTTATTAAATATTTTTAGGTGGTAATTTGGAAAGAAGTGTACCTCTCAAGAAAAAAATTGTAAATACACTTTGGGGTGTTGTACAATTTTTTCAGTATTTGTAAGTGAATTTTTTAATGAATTTACTAATTATCCCTTATGATAAGTCATACTTTAAATTGTACAATTTTACTTTCCTGAAGCAAATTATAAATATAAGTTGTTTAATTAAAAATGAGTTTCCAAAACATAGAAATTAAATTTAGTCTAAGAAATGGTACTATATTAAGAAAACCGTACCTAACACTTGGGAATGTTATGTCTTGTTGTTTTAGATGAAAAATATCAAATTAAGCAATTTTCATTTTTTTTTTCAATATAATTTTTAATTGGAATAAAAACATTTCAATAGATCTGTTATTTAACTATAAATAGTTTAACAAGAAAATTATATAATGAAGTGCTTATTGTTTATAATATCTTTTAGGGGATATTTTTCTTTTATTATTTAAAAAAACTGTATGCAAAGATATATCTTGTTCACATTTTATTGAATTCTAAAATTATTAGAATAATCATAACTTAAGCTTGTTTAGAATAAATTTATATTAACCAAAATTTTTTATTTTCTTGAACTACTTTTTACTATAATTATAGTAATGGTATATAATAGAAGCATTTGTTAAATATACTGTTTTTTTTTATTTATTTTCAGTCTTGAAAGTTTAATAAGCCCAAGCTCAACCAGATGGGGAAGTCAATATTCTGTTGATTACAGACGGCCAGGATCATCTGGAGGGTATGTAAAATATTAAGTCCTAATAGTTAAAAGAGCATTTATTTTGGTAGAAATTATATTTTGATATTAAAAATAAAATGAATCAATTTAATTTTCAATCTATTAAGTGATATCCTCTTGTTTAATCAAAAAATAATAGCATTATTATTTTTTTTTTTGTGGTTTCTTTAAATTAAATATTTTTTTTCCAATTTATCAAACAAGGATTATTTAAAATAGTGTCAAATTTATTTTTTAAATGGCAATATACATATATAACTAGCTTATATAATAGAAAATGATCTAATTTATAGTATAACAGCTCAATAACTAGTTTTGAACTAGTATTTCAGAAGTTATTAACAGTTTGATGTAATGATTGGTTCTACTATATTTATCACTAGAGATTTCTTAGTGTCATACTCCACTTACCATAGTTTAGAAAACATTTTTAACATAATAACTATGTATCACCAATAATAGGTGGAAAGAGTATTTTGAAAAATTATTGAATGAGGAGTAACTAAAAGAGACATTAGAGAATATCTCGTGGAATGAGGGACTGGTAGATTTAGTTAGTGAGAAAGAGGTATGGGAGGCTGTGGCATCAATGAAAAAGAATAAAGCAGTAGGACCAGATGAAGTGCCAGTAGAAGTATGGAAAATATTAGGCGGTGTTGGTATAAGATGGTTGAAGGAACTTTTAGATAAAATCTTATTAGAAGGGAAAATACCAAATTAATGGAGGAATAGTATTGTGGTGCTGATATTTAAAGGTAAAGGAGACATATAGGAGTGTAGAATTTATAGTGGCATAAAGCTTATGAGTCATAGCATGAAAATTTGAGAAAAGGTAATAGATAAGAGAATAAGAAATGAGACATCGGTATCTAAAAACCAGTTTGGATTTATGCCAGGTAAGTCAACAATGGAGCCAGTATTGTGTAAAGTAACTTATAGAAAAGTTTAGGGAAAAGAAGAAAAAGCTGTGTATGGTATTTATAGATTTGGAGAAAGCATATGACAGAGTACCGAGAGAGGTTTTAAAGTAGACATTAATGAGAAATGGAGTCCCGAAAAGGTACATTAATATAATAGAAGATATGTATGATGGCATTTGTACCAGGGTAAAAAGCGTAGGAGGAGTATCAGAAGGTTTTTGGGTAAGAGTAGGAGTGCACCAAGGTTCTACTTTAAGCCCTTACTTATTCTCTATAGTGATGGATGAAATTAGTAGAGAAATACAAGGAGAGGTGACGTGGTGCATGTTGTTTGCTGACGATATAGTGTTAATAGGAGAAAGTAGGGAGGAAATTAACCAAAGGCTAGAGGTGTGTAGAACAGGTCTTGAAGAAAAGGGTTTAAGAATAAGTAGAAGTAAGACAGAGTATATAGAGTACGAGTTTAACAAAGGAGAACACGAGGTAGATGAAATGAGGAGGTCAGTGACAATAGGCAAGGACGTTATTGGATAGATAGAGAATTTTAAGTATTTAGGGTCAGTTGTGCAAAAGAGTGGTGGTATTGACGAGAATGTAAGACACAGAATTAAGTGCGGGTGGTTGAAGTGGAGAGAAGCGTCTGGCGTCTTATGGGATAAAAGAATTCCAATGAGGCTAAAAGGTAAATTCTATAAGACTGTAATAAGGCCAGCTATGATGTATGGTTCAGAGTGTTGGGCGGTTGATAAGAAAGTAGAGTAGAGATTGAGTGTAGCAGAGATGAGAATGCTTAGATGGATGAGTGGAGTGACTAGAAAAGAGAGAATAAGGAACGAGCATATAAGAGGGAGTATAGGTATAGCGTCAATCGTGGATAAGAAGAGAGAAAATAGACTTAGATGGTTTGGTCATGTTATGAGAAGAAAAGATTTGGAAGCTGTAAGAACAGTTATAGAAATGAATGTTGAAGGAAGAAGAGGTAGAGGAAGACCAAAAAAGAGATGGAGGGATGCTATTGAATGCGATATGAGGACAGCTGATGTGGGAGATCAAGTCAAGTGGATGTTTGGGATAAGAGTGGCCGACCCCAAGTAGTTGGGATTAAGGCGAGGAAGAAGAAGAAGAAGATACTCCTCTTGCCATAGTTTGGAAAACATTTTTAACATAATAACTTCTAAAATATCTAAAGTTACAATTGAGTATTTATTTTCTTTATTAGATCATTATTTAATAAATAAGCTAGTTAATTATATACGTTTCCATTAAAAAATAAAGTTAACGTCCTTATATAAAAAATACATAAAAATATATTACATGAAAAATACTCCATGGTTGATAAATTCAGAAAAGTATGTAATTTAAAAAAGCAAAAGAAAATTTATCATTATAATTATTATTTTTTGATTAAATAATGTAGTAAAAGATTAATTTTGTATATACCTAAGTATGCTCATTTAAACATTTGACAGAAGCAGTATTTTGTTTATGTTACAACTGCAAATTGATAATAAATCACATTTATTTTGTAAAACATGTATATTGAATAGGTATCAAAAATAATTATAATCGTTTATGTGACCTCCTAATATTAACTCAACTAAAATTTCATTTGTACCACTTTATTTAAACAATTCAATATATGTAATATTTGCAATTTGTTTAAAAAAATGTATATTCTTTTTGTAAAATAAGAAATTTCTAACAATATATTATCAAAAAAAGTAAATGAAAGTTTTTGGCAATATAATTTTATTTTATTTTAAATATTCATTATGACTAGGACTTGAAATTTCTAAGGAGTTTTTTAATAATTATCCAAAACTTAGCTAATGGGTATTTAAATTTGTTTAAAAAATCAATAAATTATTATAAAAAATTTTTTGGAATTTAATTTAATTTTTAATTCTTTTTACGCAAATTTTCATATTTTTTCAAATTTAAATTTCAAAAGCAAATTTTAAATTAAGTATTTTTTTACTCGTCAAACTCGTATTCTATATACTCTGTCTTACTCCTACTTATTCTTAAACCCTTTTCTAAATATATATATTTGATATTAAAAATTACCTTGATATTTTTACACGGATTCAATCATAGTCAACTATAAATTAAATATAAGCTCCAAATTTTTTCAAATCCATGATTTTAACCTATCAATAATATTTTGTTAAACATAAACTTTATGTACTAAAAAACTCTCTGAGGGTATTGATACAATTAAATCCTTTGGTGACTAGTTGTGTTAGCATGTTATTTTATTTTTTCTTTGTTAATGTACTGTACAATTTTTTTTTATAAATGATGATTAATATTGAAAATGTCCTTAACAAATCTTAAAGCATATGATTTTATAAAATAATTTTGTAAAAAATCAATTCTATTTTATATTGTAAAATATGTGATGTTAATATTAGTACAGAGATAATATTTACTACTAAATATGTTAAAATAGCAAAACACATCCAGGGTTCGATAGAAATTAAAGTTAACAAAAACTTAAGAATTTGTTTCTACTTCTTCCACAAAGAGAAAAAATTTTAATGCAGACTTATGCAAAGCGATCCTCAAATGCAGGGAAACTTTAGAATCACTATCAAAATTCAACAAAGTTACACTAGTATTGGTACCAGGACACAATGGTTTCACTGGAAATGAACTGACTTTCTTGCCAGGAAAGGAGCAGAGAACACCTATGCTGGACCAGAACCAGTGGTAGAACTCACTGAGCAGTCCCTCAAAGTGCTACCCAAGAATTGGTGCAGAAAATAACACAGAGAAATCTGGAAGTACTTGGTAGTACCTACACAATCTAAAATATTTATCAAGACCCCTGGTATACTGTTGGGTGATCTTAATAACATGACTAAACATCAAATGAGCACTTTGACTGTTCTACTGACAACACATGGTCACTTGCTTAAACATCTTAACGCAATGGGAGTATTGGAATCACCATTGTGCAGGAAGTGTGGAGTAGAAGAGGAAGACTCATTCCACATTATGTGCGAATGTGAAGCCTTGTCCACACTAAGATCAAAGTACTTGAGTAAACCTCTTCCTGAAAAAGAAGATATTAAAAACCTAAGACCCAGAAATACTTAATTTGGCCAGAAATACAGGACTCTTTGGTCATCCGTAGGGATGACTTGATCCACCCTTATACAATGATAGGTGAAATGTAATAACACTTAGGTGGGTAAACCGAATCAAGACAATTTGGTATGAGGTGTGCATAATGGACCAACAGGTCTGAGTGCATGGGCATTATGTCCATCTCGATAATAACTAAAACTAAAAAAACTATGCAAAGCAATATTAACTGCTAATATATTTTTACACAAACTTAAATATAAACATTCCCAATAATTATTTTTATAATTAATTCAACTATTTTTAAGCTTTTTGACAAATCATTAAACATGTTGTAGCCACAAAGTGCTAATATGATAAAGTATTTGTTGGTATTAGATTACATGATTAAGACGAGTAAAACAATTCAATATCTTTATACTAAAGTAATACTAGTAACTTGTTTAGTACATGGGTTGTACCATATAGATGAAGAAATAAGAAACCAGATAAAAACATCGTCAAACTTATAGCTAATATAAAAAATATCATTTATTCAAATACAGAAATCTATTGGTATTGTATTACCTTCACAGCTTATCTTAACCAGGTGGATAGATGTAGTTTTATATTATTTCAACAATTTTGAAATAATAAACAAGTAATTAATATAATTAATAAAAACCGTGCAGAGACTGTCAAAAAGTATAAGCAAATTTTTTAATCAAATAATTTGTCAGATAATGTATTTTTTCCTAAATCCATTATTTGATTAAAATCCCAAAGTATTACACTTACTGAATTTATAAAAATATTTAGTACTACACAAGTAAAGGAACTGAACAATATAAAGCTATTGATGACTAATTTACAACAGTAATGGAAAAAAATGTAGGTGTTTTAATAAAATACAAAAAATATCAAACATTTTAAAAGAACAAAATGAATCTATGGATTACTTGCCTGCTAATATAATTAATATTAGTAGTGATTTTCTATATTTTAAGTTTGCATCAATAACTTCCATCAAATGGATTCTTTTTAAAAATATAAAAATATTTTGTTGGATAACAGAAGGTAATTTACATTTCGGAACTTAAGGAAATATCTAATAGTTCAGTGTAAAACTCTAGATAGTTAAGTTTGTAATATTCAAAGATAAATATAAGTATATTCATTTTTAAAAATTTGTTTTTTTTACATTACGATTTTTTTTAAAAGAAAAAAACAAAACATTGTCAAAATTGAAGAATATTTATCAGTTTTTTTATCTATAATTTATATATTTATTTATCTATAATTTATTAGTACTATCTTAGTTAAATATTATATATATAATTTTAAGAACATATTTTCCAAATTTTTATTGTTATAATGTATTTTTATTTTGATCATTTTAAGGCAATGAAGTCCCTATCTCTAAATATAAATAATATTTGTTTAAGAATTTAAAAGAGTAACAAATTTTTCTTACTCCCCTTTAAAAGGTGAAGTAGTACAGCCATAATAAATATTTTTAATTAAAAACATTTCGTCTGTTATAGATAATTAGATTTAATAATTCTAAATTTATCACCATATATTTATACTAATTCATTTTTTTATTTTTAATATCAAAATATTTTTCAGACCCCCAAGACCTCAAAGAAGATTTGGTGGATTTGGACCTAGTAGAAGTGCTCCAGCACCACCATCTACATGCAGTAGCTGTATGGGATAATTTAACACAATTAATTCAATTAATATTTTTAACAAAAATCATTAGTATATAACTAATGATTTATGTATGCAATAATCTTACTAAAGACATTACATTTATCAACTATATGTATATATATATATATATATATATATATATATTATACTTAATATAATTTAAACACTTGAGTAAATATCACTTAACTTCATTAAATAAATGAATTTATTTAAACTTAAATATTTTTTAAATATAAGCAATCGTCCTTAATTCTCATAAATAAGTGTATGGAATCAGAATATATTTTTAAAAATTCGCAGAAAGTCTTATTAATAAAATACACTCATAATAAATAATAATATAATATCTAATTTTGAAGAAAAGAACACTTTATTCTTTAATTGTTCAATATTACTTTAATTTTATGTGATTCAAACTTATTTTAAAATTTAACTATTAATAGTGACAACTGATTTCATTTTTTGTTAAATCGTCCCCAGTAAGTTATATACAGTTAAATATTTAACTATAAGTATTTTTCATTTGTTTTAGCCAAAAAATGTTTTATAAAAATATTATTTTGCTGTAGGTAGTTTATGTGTAAATTTCCTTAAATATTACTAGTACAAGATGTCTACTAAATGGTAGGATAAAGTCATATAATCCTCTAGGCTATTTATAAAATATAATAAGAATTTATAATTTCATAAGAAATTACTACAAATAATATAATTTGCCAATTTCTACCTCAAAATAACAAGTTTTTCAAAATTATAAATTTGTAATTTTTTGTATTAATTATTGTTACTAAAAAACTTAACTAATTTGGATTTGTGTCACATTTTTACAAATAATTTTAGAAAAAATTACACAGATGCGACGAATTGCAAAACACTCTTATCAATTCTTAATACAGAATATAATATAAAGCATGATTTATCATTTTCAAAAATTATTAATAATATTTTTTAATTTTTAATTTTAAGTAATTTTTTTATAGTATATTAACAATATTACATATTATATTATAATAAATCTTCAAAACACAAGTATTGTGTTTTGAAACCAATTAAAAATTTTTTTTTGATTTGATATGTTGTAAGTTACGGAAACTCTTTGTTTCATCATTATCGTGACTGAATTTTATTACTATTTAAGTAGTTTTTCTAATTGTTACATTAAAACTTCAATTGTTTCTCTATAGTAATCGCTGAGATAAAAAGTTTACTAAAACAAATATAAAAATAGATGTTTCATAGACTCCTATTAGTTAGTAAACTTCCCATACATTTTTTTCAAATTTCTCCTTATTCCTTAAAATGAGAAAAATTATTAACTTTTTTCACAGTAAATATTTTCTTTGTTAAACAACTTAAAAATTATTAATTTTGCTTTCTTGATTTTAAAATACCTTAGACTGAGTAAATCCTATATAAACAATCTGAAACTAAAAATGGCTTTGACTCTCTTTTAACCGGTTTAAAATATAAGTAATATGACATAATTAAATTTAGAAGGTGGGCAATACGTTTTGATTATTTTTATTATTATTTGAAAATTATATCAATCATCGGAATAACGGAAATCGCTTATCGATCAGAATTCTGATTTCACAACATGCTATGACAACAGTTTTCAAAATGTATTGAATTTTTGTATATCTAATAAAAAAAATGTTTGTTGCTTTTACTTTTTAATATATATCAATCTTTGTACACTAATTTATCTATTGAGATTGAACTTTAATCAGTAAAAACCCAGGGGCGTCATTTGGGTATGGTCAGGGTGTGCAACCGCACTCCATACTTTAAAAACAGTCCTAATTGGCCTGCATTAATAATGCACCAATTTTTTAACACGCTTATATTAGTTTCACTTGTATGTTGTGGGTTTGTTTTTATTATATATTTATTATTATATATTGTATATTAATAATCAAAATCAGTATTAATTTAAAACAATTTTTTTTTTGTTCTTAATAATTTTTTTTTATAATATTATGTAAATACTATTTTTTAATAATATTAAACTTAGAAGTGATAGAAAAAGTCTAATTGCACATTTGAAAGCATCGCGAATAGTTGATTTAGAATAGTATATTTTTGTTTCTGATGAAAGTTCCTTGTAGTCCAGTGCATTTATTTATAGTAACAAAGAGTTTTTATTGAAAAATATTGTATCAAGCCCTTTAATTTTTTATACACGTAAAAGTAAAGCAAAATATAACTTCTTTATTATTTTTATAATTTCTCCGTATAAATTACAATATTAAATTATTGAATATCAATTTCATACTAAATTTAATAATTATAATTAGTATTTATTCATATATTATATTTAAAAATCAAAGAACTACTATTCAGGATATAATCAAAGAAATAAGAGTTGATGTTGCGTTCCACCAATTTCTATAAATGAAACACTATCTACAGATTTGCATCGAAGCGTTTCTTATGATAGTGATTTTAATCACAGTCAGATATCATCTATACTTGTCCCATCTATGCCTCGTCTACACTGTGCCTCGACCCCACTGTGCTACCGTTTTTTTTTTTATGTCTGTCATTACTATTTCTCAGCTCTCACTGGACCGATTTTTCTCAACGATACGTCAAAAGATTAAAAATCGTATTCAGTTGAAGACATTACCCTCAAAAATTGAAAATTTTTCTCTAGTTCTCTGAAAATGGTGAAAATCTCTCAAAAAATTACGATTATTAAAATCGGTAAATTTCGACATTTTTTTTTCACTTTTTTTTTCAACACCGCCTAATATTTTCCATACTTCTACTGGCACTTTATCTGGTCCTATTGCTTTATTCTTTATCATTGATGCCACAGCCTCCCATACCTCTTTCTCACTAATTAAATCTACTAGTCCCTCATTCCACATTAAATATAAATATAAACTTATTTTGATTATTTTACCTCCTCAAAGTTAAGAAAAGTGACTTTGAATTTTTGAAAACTTGAAAATTAGTTTAAAAAGTAGAACTTTTTCAACTTAACTTTTGAAAATGTTCCGGGAATACTGCGTTTTTTAAAGATATGTTAAAATAAAGCTTGATTTATAAACTAGAAGTTCAAAAAAAAAAATTTGGAACGACTACTTATTTTTTATGTGCAAATGGTAGTCAATGTAGAACAAAAAATAGGAGTTTATTTTGCTTTTGAAATAATCCACCAATTTCTTAGAATTAAATACTATCTACAGATTTGTATCGAAACGTTTCTTATGATAGTGATTTCAAATCACTGTCAGATATCATCTATACTTTATTGCTTGAAGTGTTTGAGGATATATCCCTGTTTACAGTTGAGTTCTGACATTTTGGACTCATTGCAGAGTCCATCTTCAGAATGATGGTTGCTAGTCGGTGGCTGCAACTATACTGGAAAGTTTTAACACATTCATCTATACTTGTCCCAACTATACCACATCCCAACTGTCCCACAACCTCACTGTGCTGGGTTGGATTTTTTTGTTTACTTAAGTAAGTATATTTATTTTTGTATGGCCTGATGGAATTTCAAAGAATGGCCTACATAAAATCTTGCACACCCAAAAAAAAAAAAATGAAATTACGCCCTGTATAAACCTATATATATATATATAACCCCCCAAAATTGTAATTTATAATTGATTTAAATTTTTTTAAACAATAAATAAACCAAATTGAGTTATGTTCTTTTTTCATAGTGGTATCGATAAAAATCGTTTGAGAATGATGTTTTAGGATGCTAATATAAAATTTAGGAAAGGCTAAGCTTCCACTACAAATTGTGCCCGTGGCTCAGGGCGGTAAACTTTTAGGAATAGCAATGTTACTTTTTTTTTTGTTTTCATTCAAAATATAAGATGATGAGCAAAAAATAAAAGGATTGCCCAAAAATTAAGAGGCGGTATTTATGATTTCGCAAAATATAAAAATACTTAGCATTTTCTTGAATTTCAATACAAAAAAATGTCGTTATTACAAGAAATTTTTTATGTGATTTTTTTTGTTAAAAATCATTTTAAATCAAATCTGATTACCTAAAATTTTAATACAATACTTATTTTAATTATTTTATTTCGAATAATATTATACTTAATTAAATGAACACAATATTTTTTGTGCAAAAATTTATCATTTAGACATTGATGCATTTTGCAGAAAATGTTTGGGAAATGTAACATAATTTCTTTTCTCCTTAAAAATATTTCTATAAAAATTAATATGTCTTTTTCATAATTTTTGTGGAGTTGAAACAAAATTATGAAGTCTAAAATCTCTAGATTGCATCTATGCACTCGAGTTTTTAAAGTATATATAACTATATGGAAAATAATTAAAGTAAATTTGACATGTTTTTACTTAAGACCACAGCATCTCTTTTATTTTTTTTATGTAAAATTATATAAGTCTAATAGCAACAATACAAAAATAAAATTACCATTTATATCTAATGATACATCAATGAGCTATTCGTTAAATTTTAGCGATAGGATTTGGATAAGGTTATCATGATGATTGTGAAAACCGTAGGTAGGAAGGTAAACTTATTTTTTTACATATTACATATCAGAGGTAAACAACTATAGTTCAAAACACATCTTAATATAATAAGAATATTTCCTTGTTGTAGGCAACTGCTTTCTAACACTTCAGTTGCTAATGTGATGTTTTACTGACTGCTCTAACAGAAATTCTAAGTAAACTTCAAAACTATCAATATGAAGGTAATTAAATTTCTAAATTAATCAATTATATAGTGTAAAATGTAATAAATGAATTGTTAAGTGAATTATGCAAAAAAAAAAAAAATAGATGAATTGTTATGTATTGAATATAATTTTTTTTAAATAATAATTATACGTTTTTAAAGAAAAACGAGTATAGAAATTAATTGTTACAAAATCAATCTATTATAAATGCAACTCTGTATGTGTTTATTTTTTATTTTGCATTTTGCATTATATTATAAAGTACTATACAAGTAAGGGTATTACAATTTTAAAAATTCTATGAAAATTTTTGAATGAATCATTTTATAGTTTTTATAAAAACAAATATTGTTATTTATTTTTAAATAATTGAACATATATTTTGTATGTTCAATTAAATTTTTCTTAAAACAATCGTATTATCTCTTCTTAGACTTTTACTATTAATATAATTTTTGCTGAAATAATTTTATGCACGTTTCGAATTAACAATAGCTCTTAATAATAATAACGTGATAAATAATTTTTAAAAAGGTAGTTCATTTTGTACAACGCAGTTGCTGTGAATCAGGTAGTATGGTATATTACTGTTACAACGCTTAATCAACTTGATCATTTATATATTTAAGCAAAAAGCGAGGTCAAACAAAATGCTTTGAGCGTTTATTTAATTTTATTTATTTGTTAAATAATTTACGAGGAAAATATCAAAATATTTACACTAATAATATGTAGTTGAATCATACTTTTTAAATTAGGAAAGGAATTACAAAGAAAAATCATTAGTTTTTAATAAAACCTACACAAATTTTGTAATTTGTTTTAATAATTAAATACATTTTTAATTCGGATAAAAGATATAAATCCTTTGGGTGATATAATTGATCTAACCCATGGAAAAATATATGTGATAAAAATATATACTACCCTAACTCCTTCAAAAAAAATTAAAAAAAAAAAATCCTTAGCACTGCAAATGTATTAATAGTTAATATTAGTATTTAATTATTTAGAGCTAATTAACAATTAAAAATTGTGTATACATATTATTATTCACAAAAAATTAGAATTTTGAGTGGAATATTATTATTATTTTAAATAGATAAGGAATGATATAGAAAAATATGAAAGAGGATATTTTTAAATTAAATTAACAATGGAATACTTTTATTGGAAATTTTATACTATAACAAAAAGGCGTATGTAAGGAGTGAGTTTAAATGATCATATTTCGATTTTTTTTTAATTGGTTAATATTTATACTATAATTTAATACCATAAGAAAAATAATTTTAAACTACGCCCGTTCAATAATTATTTAGATATATATATAGTAAATATCTCATGTTTTTACAAAAGTGGACATTATTATTTAATTATTTTTCTAATTGATTTACCGTTAAAAAAAGTTAAATTAAAAATTTTACAAACATTTTTTGTCTTTATACTACGTACGTGGTTGAAATAAAAGAAATCCAACATAAATCAAATTTCTTATCAAAGGTTCTAGAATAAAGTGGACTTAAATAATATAGTTAAAAATTAAATATATTATTTAATAATACGATTCTCTAACCATAGGAGCTAATAGTATTCAAAATTTGGGGTAGTTTAAGCCCATAACGTCTATTAGACATTGCAAAAGTATTTAAAACAGACGTTACATCAATTTCTATATATTTTTTCAATATTGAGTATATATATTTAGTAGTTCATAACTACTAAATCTTCCTTGTATCATAGTTGACCGAAGCCATGTCTTAATGTCTTATGACAGAAAATGACCTTTCATACATGGGAGAATTAATTGAAACTTTTTATTTTTATTTAACATTTTATTGCTAAATTGAATAATATGCAATAATTAAAAAACACATGTTAACCATTCAATTAAATGGTTTTGCATTATTTTTAATAGATGTCATTTTTCAAAAATTTTTTACTCTTCTAACTACTCCGTAAATATTAAGTGTGTAGTGTGACTATGTATTTTTTTATAAAATACTTAGGAAAAACCAAATTGACAATCGTTGAAAATTGATTCTCATCCTTTCCTATCATCACTTATGAATAAAAAATCGATTTTAAACGTTTTTGGTCAAGAAAAATATTTAAGGACCAAAAGAATTAAATGCACTTTTTTTTAACTGAGTTAGTTAAAAAAAAATTTCAGTTTAGCTAGTGAAATTTATAATTTGTTATCTTAAATGTTAATTTATCGACATTGTTCCTACTTAACTTAACCAAATTCAAGTTCAATACTTCTAATAACTCATTGAACAATGTGTTTTTATATATATACACTTATAAATAGATTATTTTATAGGAAGCATACATTTTTCTTAATCACTGATTTAATTCCTCTAAATATTGTTTTTTTTTCATTTATTTGTCTATTATTTTCAATCGATAGTTTATTTATTTCCCTCATAAAAATAACAACAAAATTATATGTTAGAGTAATAATACTATAATCAATAATTTAGTTTACCAACTTAAGTTGACCAACTCTGATAATACAAATTCATGTAATTCATAGTATACTTTTCCAAAAAATATAGACACATCTACATTGATTGAAAAATGTTTATTTTAGTAATTTTCAAACATAGAGAATATAAAATAGTAATTATTTTGCCTACTTTTTTGTAATTACATATAATAAAAAAACCCAGCATAGTGGGGTCGCGATACAGGGGGAACGTGGGGCATAGTTGGGTCCAGTATAGATGATATTTGGCAGTGATTAAAATTACTATTATAAAAAACGATTCGATGCAAATCTGTAGATAGTGTTTAATTTTAAAGAATTTGTGGATTATTCCAAAAACAACATGATCTCCTATTTCCTTATTTATATTCTGATTACAAGTTTTATGATTTATAAATGTAATATATGGATATATACTTATAATATATAAATATATAAAAGGAAATGATTCGATTAAAAAAAAAAGTATGTCGAATTGAAACAGGTATATAAATACTACTTCTCATGAAAAAATTGTGTTGGTCCATACATTTTTCAAAAAGTTATAGCATAATAAAATTAAAAATGTAAAATATAAAATCGACAATTTTCAAACAAAAATAACATTTTGTAGCTATTTTTACCGCGAAGACAAAATAAAGTACGAAATTTTTTTTTCCATAATAAAATATATTACATTAGCTTTAATTTAAGATATATAGAAAAGCGTCAGTCTCCCGAACACTTTCAAAAGTTATGTTGAAAAAGTTAATTTTTTGTGTAAAAGTTGTCATTTTGAAACCCCCTTGTGGGCAGGTAAAGTGTCAAATTTATAAAAAAAAATATACAAAATGATTGGTAAATATATCTCATGTATTTATAAAAAAAAAAAAATCCGGCACAGTGGTGACGTGGCATAGTTGGATCAAGTATAATGATATCTGACAGTGATTAAAATCACTATCAAAAATAAACGCTTCGATGCAAATCTTTAGATAGTGTTTAATTTTAAAAAAATTGGTGTTTTATTCCAAAAGCTACTTGATCTGCTGGTTCCTTATTAATATCTCGATTAAGATAAAGTATGTCGAATGAAAAAGGGTTTATTAAAAAATATTATTTCTCATAAAAAAATTGTGTGGATCCATAAACTTTTCAATATGTTATATCATAATAATGTTAAAAATGTATAAAATTAAATCGAGAATTTTCACACGAAAATAGCATTCAGTAGCCATTTTCGCCGTGAAGACAAGTCCAGAGGTCAATTTTTTTTTTTTCAAATTAAATTACATTACATTAGCTTTAATTTAAGATATATATAAAAGTGTCAGACCTTCCGGAACATTTTCAAAAGTTAAGTTGAAAAAGTTAATTTTTTGTGAAAAAGTTGTCATTTTAAATCCCCCCCTGTGGGCAGAAAAAAGGTCAAATTTACAAAAAAAATATACCAAATGATAGGTAAAAACATCAAGCATCTATAAAAAATTATATTCATATGTTCATTTTTGAAAAAGTTATGACAGTTTTTAGTAAAAAAAATTTCAAAAATTTCAAAAATTAGCGATTTTTAAATTTGTAATTTTTTTGGAGGTTTCCCCCATTTACGGGGAACGAGGGAAATTTTTTCAATTTTGAAGGGTAATGTCTTCGACTAGATACGATTTGTGATCTTTTGACGTATCGTTGAAAGAAATCCGTTCGGTGAGAGCTGAGAAAAAGTGGTAACAGACAAAAAAAAAAAAAAAAACACATCATAGTAAAACCAATACCTTCTCAGCTTCGCATCGAAGCTAAAATTATATTGATTTGGTCATTTTTGATAAGGTTATAGCAGTTAACAAAGTTATATGTTTTATACACTGGACTTAAACAATTTTTGAGGGTAATATCTTCAACTAGATAGGAATTATAATAATTTGACGTATCGTTGAAAAAAGTAGGTCAAGTTAGAGCTGAGAAAATAAATGATAGTCACAAAAAAATCCTTCTCGGCTATTTCATAGCTTTAAAAACCATCAATTAACAAAATAATAAAAACAATTTATATCGATATTGTCATTTTTAAAAAAGTTATGGCAATTTTAAGTAAAAATTTCGAAATTTAGTAATTTTTAAAATTGTATTTTTTTTGGATATTTCCCCCATTTACGGGAAATTTTTTCAATTTTTAATAGTAATGTTTTCGACTAAATACGATTTGTGATCTTTTGACGTATCGTTGAAAGAAATCGGTTCAGTGAAAGCTGAGAAAAAGTGGTAACAAACACAAAAAAAAACACATCATAGTAAAATTAATACCTTCTCAACTTCGCATCAAAGCTAAAATTATAAAAACTGTATTTCACACATAAAACAGTTATTTGAAAAATGTAGTAGGCTAAATATTGTTTTAATTGTTAGCGTACGTTTAATTGCTAGCGTTAGGATAAGGCAAGTTCGACGATCAGGTTCCAACAGCAATTATTATTTTAAAAAGTACTAAATATGTGTTTTATAAATAAAAAAACAATGTCTACTTAATGATTTTACTACGGCCCTTTCATAACTAAAGCTAGATCTGGTATGTAGCCCTAAAATTAACGTCTTGCAAATCTGTCTGGCTCGACCTTAATTATATACACATTTGAGGCGTGCCAAGATCAAGTGATTTTAAAAAAAGTTTTTTCGGGGGGAAATTAATAAAAACCATTTCGATTTACCATAAGAATTTGATTTTACAATTTATAAATAGTTATTGAAGTAGAATTATTTATAGTATTGGCGTAGATATAAAGATTAAATTATACAATAAAAACTATTTTCGGTACTTAGATCACTTTGC
This sequence comes from Daktulosphaira vitifoliae, assembly GCF_025091365.1. Lineage (NCBI taxonomy): Eukaryota > Metazoa > Arthropoda > Insecta > Hemiptera > Phylloxeridae > Daktulosphaira > Daktulosphaira vitifoliae. Next base: position 33,276,232 of record NW_026099574.1, read on the forward strand.
TCCGTTATATCATTTACTAAAGTTTAATGAAACCTAAATTTAAATTAATATTTTTATTATTTTGTATACTATATTTCATTATTTCTCTTCAAAATTTTTAATCTTAAAAATTTTATGGTATTTAATGATTGACATTTAACTCAAAATAAATAGTTAAAAATTAAGTAGGCTTAATTAACTTCTGTTATAGTATATTTGGTTAAAATAATTACCAATTTTAGAATTACTTCACATACTTACAAAATTTTATAAAATTGAACGAAGGCAAATATTTTCTTTTAATGCTATATAATTATACGGGTGTAGATTAAACTATTTTACTGCTTATAGACAAAAATCATTATAATTAAAACATCATTAAAAAAGAAATGGCAACAGTGTTAATAATTGCTTACATATCTAGAACAAATATTCTAAAAGGTATTCAAATTATTTTATGAAATCAAAAGTGTTTGCTATATTTTTAAATTTGGTATAATAAAAATAAAAATTATTATAATAAATTAGAAATAATTAATTGTACATAAAAAATATAAAAATTTTAGCGTAGGTAAATAAGGGAGGCTTTAGACTTATTCCCTTTAAATATTGGATTAATTTTCTTAATACACGATCCTGGATTATGAAAGGTTAGAGAAGGTGGATGTGCCACTGGATTCAAGGATATAGGAAGCTTATTTAAAATTTTACAATAATTTAAAATAAGCAAGTAAATTTTATTGTTCATTGTTTTCTTATTTTGGCCAAGATAATTATAAAAAAAATTAAGATGTTAATTGAAACGCCTTTATACTAACGTATATTAATTCAGTCCTGTTAATATTGAAATCAATTTAAACAGGACCAGATTAAGGCCAATAAAAGGACTCAGACAGGTTAGATCCCTCTCCCTCAGGTGTAGAGCTCCATAGTCAGAAAAAAAACAGTAACACAGTAGGATCATTGCACAGTATGGACGTAGCATAGTTTAGACAAGTATAGATAATATCTGACAATGATTAAAATCACTATCATAAGATACGCTTCGATACAAATTTGTAGATAATGTTTAATTTTAAGAAATTGGTGGATTATTTGCTTGTATATTAATACATATAGGTGATAGAGTGGCACGCAGCCAGGATTTTATTTGTAAGAGAAAAGAATCTAAACAAAATTTTTTTTCCATATGCCATTCTATGAAATTAAGTGTCCTAAGTATGATATAATTTTAAAACATAAAGAGGTCACACACCCTTTCTAAATACATTTTCGATAATCAAAATGCCGCTAAAAGAGTATAATTATTATCATAATTAAATCCTACATTTTTATGCAAATGAATATTTTTCAATGAGCTAGCTAAAATTTTAATTAAAAATGTGAACGTTTCATAAAGTGTTTATTACAAATACATATTATTGTATACTTCAGTAAATATTATTAGAATTGTCATATTTTTGCATAAAAGTTTAAATTGATTAATATTAAATATTTCTTTTTTTTTAAACTCTACAATAAATTGCAAAATTATAATTATAATTAAAAAATTAATGTTTAAGTTTTTTTTTTCCTAGCGTTTTTTATGTTCATGTTTTAACCAAATAATAAAAAGCCCTACATTCATTGAATTTTTCTTATCACTTTTTGTGAGCACAATAATATGGTTGGATTTAGGTTTTATTATTTTTTTACATTATTATAATTAAAGTATTGGTAATCGTTTCTCAAATATGTAATTAAAAAAAAAAATTTTTTTTACGTTACGTAATTATTTTAAAATATTTAATTAATTTTTCGAGCAAAATAATATTTTATGTACATTTTCATGCACATTTATGTGTAGTGTCGTGCTAACTGACACCCTAGGGAAATTATATTTTGTATTATTTGACGTGAGTAGAAATTTAATAAACTTTCTATGAAAAATTTTACATACATTAGTGCTGCTCACTGCATTCGTAATAACACTCTAATCTCAACAATATATTATATTGAATAACTTTATCGTTCATTTTTGTTATACATAACTAAAAATCTTTTTTTTCATATAGTGTTATCAAAAAACTAATGTATAATTTATTATTATAAATTATTTTCTAATGTAATTTCTATACATAATGCAACACAAATAATATTAACAGTGATAATTAAATAATTTGGTTACCTACTTAAGAAAAGTATGTAATATTAATTAATACATGTTACAAAAAAATAGTAATTATATTAATAATAATAAGTAATATATTATTGATTATTATATAAAAGAAATAATAATTACATTGACTTCGGGATCTATTCAAAGTGTTATAAATAATAATATATATATACAAAAGCATAAACGTCGACTGGTACAAAAAATATTTCTATGCAAAATAAATTAATTTATATATTTTGGCACCTCTCAAATGTGGGTATCCTAGATCACTTAACCTCAATGCGTTCCCCCTTAATATCCCTCTTTTTATGTGCATATTTCCCAATAATTTTTGTATAAATATCTGGACTTTCCTAACAATTATTATTTTATTTAATATTATTACAGACATAAAAGGTGTATCAGAAGTAAAATGAAGATGTTGATTTTTAAAATACTTGTTTGGAAAAGGAAAATAACTTTAAAAATTATGTTTGCTTTCCTGATAAGTTAACAATCTCTACTTGTGTCGTTTTACCTAGCCATGTATCGTTCTCATAAATATTTGCTCTTATTATAATTGAAAATTTTCCTAAAAATTATAATTTTAAAATGTTATACTATTGCATAAATTACATGTATATTTTTATCATGAATTATTTCATTGATAACCAGTTAGAGCGTATCACTTTTCAATAAAAATAGTTAATTATGATAAACATAATGAGTAGTGAGTTAGTTTATTTTGTGGAAAACCTTATTTGTGATGTAAAATGAATGAATCGTTAATAACCCCATTAGTCACAAAAATAATGCTGGTTTGTCGTTTACAGGCAGACAGTACAATGGTGTATAGCAGTCAGTTGTTTGCTATTCCGGCGGCACCACGCCTGTTGCTTTGTGTTGCTCTCACATTATTAGCAGTTACATTAACGGGTTCAACACAGCCGAAAAGTTCCGCCGTCGTTCTCCGTCCTTCAGTCATGCATCCAGCGTTTGAATCTGCCGGTAAATCAGCTGGGCTTAAAATTTGGAGAATTGAAGTAATATTTTAATCAAATCATATTAATTGTAAACCCGGGTAATAGATAATTATTATCTTAGTAAAATGAGTTTCAATTACCAATAATTTGTTAATACTACTTGTTGATTATTTAACTTTCACTGATTAAAACAATTAAGTGTTGAACGAATTATGGACTTAATTTTTTTACTAAAATTATATAACTGAAATTCAAGAAGTCACGTATAATATATGTACACATATAATAATAAACGTATAATTAATTACATTTGAAATAATGTTCACTATAAAATTATATTTATTTATTAAAACATTACTGGAGTGACCTTGATAATGATGCCTCAATACAAAAACTCTATTTACTTTATTTAAAATTTACTTTTTCAACTTAACCAAATGTATTCACAATTTTTAACTGGAGAACAATTTATGAAACCCTATTTTTTACAAGGTTAATATTTTGTTGTTGTCTTAGTAGTTACAAATTTATGGTTTTATTCTCGTTATATCATTAAATATAATAAATGGTATGTAGCGAGTTTGTGAAGTTCTACTTGATATTACATGTTTTTAGATTAATAGAAAACTGTATTTTTATCAAAATATTACTTAAATCAAATAATTACTATTTAAACCAAAAAAGAGAATCTATAGATATGATTAACATTACAATCAAAATAGTTAAAATGTCCAAAATATTTGGATATTAAATCCAAATTTCCCAAAATTTTTAAAGTAATTAGCAATCATTAGAAAAATTGATCTCATGATAATTTATCAATAAAAATAAATAATATTGATTATTGTAATCATACCAAACATATATATATATATATATAATGATTAGTGATTAACTTTAGTAATATAGATGCATTAGATCAGTGTATAATTTTTAGCAACACATGTAATGAATAAATTTTCTTAAAAATAATTTTGTTATTGTAACAGAAAAATTATTTATATCAATATGTATATATATGACAAAACAAACTTTAACACCTTACTCGCTTAGTTGACATTTAAATATCACGGTATTTTCGCAAGTTGAATACGTTTTTATGAGCCCTTAATGGAACCTCGACCCTCGCTGTCGTAGAACATTTGAAATAGTCTTAAAATCAATAAATCTTGATAGGCTTTGTGGCGCCGATATTCTATAAATATATTGAGCATGTATGTTACATACGTTGTTTTATAACTTACGTTACTTTTATTACTATTCAAACAAGCAAGTTGTAAATTATTTAAAATTTGGTCATGTATATGACCAAATTTTAAATATATACCAACATGTATGGTGTTAAGTAAGGAAACAGGTTTTTATTGTTCTTATTGTTTGAAACAGATGACCTTTTTCTTACTTTATGATCCTTGTATTATATACATATAATGTAGCTCAGATTAATTCTTAAAGATTTGAAGAACGGAAAGTAATATTTTATTTTTGTAAATTTCTTAGTACAATTATGTTTTATTTTTCTTAAAGCTAATTTAATAATAAAAAAAAAAGACAATACGTACAACAAATAAATTAAAACTTAAGTTAATTTTTAAGGTTAATTTTCAATTGTGATTGCTGACGTTATTGAACTCAATATGAATGCGTATTTAATAAATAACAAAAATGATTTAATTTTATGAGTTATTTATTAAAAATTCAGTCGATAGACGTATGATATAATTTGATTATTTTTATCAATGTAGAATGATTTCGTTGGGCAATAACTTTTTAATTTTAAAATGTAAATATATATTTATATGATGTATTGGCTTGATAATTTAATTAATATACACTCTTCATTAGATCATTTTTGTTACTCTAATTTCTACACCTACCCTCACCTAAAAATTCGTTATCCTTGTAAATAAGTATATAAAATACATATCTTTTAAACATAGTAATTAATTATATAAAAAACACTTCTAATTAAATTTTTATTATTATATTTTTTAAGGTCTATAAATATACGAAAGAATAGATATCATGAAATAAAATAACTAGTATTTAATAAGATAACTAGTATTTTATTAAACTTAGGGATAACACCAACAAAATTAAAGGTCATCAACTTAATGCAGTCCCCAAAATGAGTGGGGACCCCGGGCTCAATTGCACCCTAGACTTATTCCAGACTGATACTGAAAATATCACGAAAAGGAATAACAAATTAATCATTTAAAGTAGTAATACAATTTGAGAAAAGTAATTTTTTTTTTCTATGAAAAAATACTAAATACTAATTTCATATAGAATATAAAATTACCTTTTCGAGTATTGTTAGTATTTGTGTCTTTTATATTTTTTCTTGATGATAAATGAAAACTCATGTATATAACTTTAAAAAATTAAACTACTATTGAAATTATTGTAATTTGAGTTTAACAATTATACAATATTTGATTTGAGTAATTACACATATAAAATTGTCGACGTTATTATGATCAAATATTACAATTGAAAAGTATTGTTACATTTTTTTTTATTGAATTTGTTTCATTTATTTAAATGTGTTATAATTATATTTTATCATATCTATGTTTTATTTCTCCGCAATGTCAAAAAAAAGAAATTTGAATAATAAGTGTATATTTAGCACTACACAAAAAAAAACTAAGACAACATTTTGGCAGCTGGTATTTTTATTTAATTGTCACACATTGAATAATGAATATCATTTAAATTTTAAAGTCTAATTATAATAGTTTGTTATTTGATATGTATTTTTTTTTCAATAAATAAAAATATTTTTTATTTCAGGATTTTGAACCAGTTCCATATCCACTCAAAGACTATGGAAAATTTTATACTGGTGACTCATACATTATTTTAAATGTAAGATTTGATTATTTTTAAGTATTTAAAACTATGATATTGGTAAATTCAATTAATTTTATTTTAATAGATCATCATAAATATAAGATGAAGTTAAGAATATTCGAGAAAAATGATTACGAGAATATTATTTTTCATGCTATTTATAATAAATTATAACGAGGACATTCAAATAGGGGTCTAAATTGCTGCGATGTGTTTTTATATTGTTTAAACAGATAGTCTACTTAATCTTAACTGCTTCATTAATGTTATAAACTCGAAATTAAATTTTAATTAAACTTATATCAATCAGTATTTTATTACATTTTTAGGTTTCTTTGCTTTACTAATAACAATATGTTATGGAAAGGTTTATACCCCTCATTATTAAATTACTATTTTTATTGCCATATTATATAATAGAAAATTAAAAATATATTTTAAATAATGTTAGCCTTAAGTGATTTATTCTTATTATAAGATAGAATGGGAGTTTAGGTATCCCTAGGAAAAAAAGTATAAAATTGTTTCTTTGTTAAAATTTTTTCGATAATTTCTTGTTTATGTGATTAATTTAATATTGACTAATTTTTTCAATTAATTCTAAAATTTTGCTAAAAATTTCATCCGTCTCAATAAAACCAATATGGTTTTGAGAACACAGTATTTCATATGTGAAACTATATTTCCTCATTTATTAATAAAAATCATTTTTTATAATTGATTAAATAATAAAAAAAAAAAAAAAAAATCGTATATACGGATAATAATAATAAAAAAACGGTAGCACAGTGGGGTCGCGGCATAGTGGAGACATTGCACAGTTGGGTCCAGATAGATTTAATCTGACAGTGATTAAAATCACTATCATAAGAAACGCTTCGATGCAAATCTGTAGATAGTGTTTAATTTTAAAAAATTGATGGATAATTGCAAAATTAACATCAACTTCTATTAAAATAAAATACAAAACCCATAATTTGAATACAAAAATAGCATATTTTTGAATACGGCAGCCATTTGCGTATAAAAGATAGGTCGTCGGGACAAATTTTTTTTTTTCATTTTGTAGTACATAAAATAAGCTTTAATTTTATATATGTTTGAAGGACGCAGTATTTCCGGAACATTTTCAAAAATTAAGTTGAAAAAGTTCATTTTTGTAAAAAAGTTACTATTTTAAATCCCCCCAGTGAACAGAATAAGTGTTAGATTTTCAAAAAAAATTATATCAAATGAAAGGGAAATATCTAAGGTTTCAATACAAGAAAATATTATTTTTATTTGTTAATTTTTGAAAAAGTTATGACAGTTTTAAGCACAAAAAACATTCCGATAAAAGGTAATATTTATCGCAAACATTACATTTTTTTTTAATTTTCGACAGCCATTTGCACATAGAAGATAGATCGTCGGGACAAATTTTTTTTTTTTATTTTATAGTACATATAATAAGCTTTAATTTTATATATGTTTAAAGGACGCAGTATTTCCGGAACACTTTCAAAAGTTAAGTTGAAAAAGTTCTATATTTTTTACAATATTTCAACATTTGAACGCGTCCTATATAAGGGGAAATTGTCCAATTTTAATAAAAAGTATGTCAAATGAAAGATGTACTTATAATGTATTTAGAAAACAAAAATTGTGCTGATATATACATTTTTCAAAAAGTTATAGCATTTTTAAGTTGAAAATTAAAAATCGAAAATCGAAAATTTTAACACAAAAATAGTGTTTTTTTAACTACGGCAGCCGTTTAAATGTAGAAAAAAAAGTGTCGGGACAAATTTTTTTTTTTCATTTTATAGTACATAAAATAAGCTTTAATTTGATATATGTTTAAAGGACGCAGTATTTCCGGAACATTTTCAAAAATTAAGTTGAAAAAGTTAATTTTTGTAAAAAAGTTGCTATTTTAAATCCCCCCTAATGAGTAGGTTAAGTGATAGATTTTCAAAAAAATGATATCAAATGAAAGGTAAATATCTAAGGTTTTAGTATAAAAAAAAATTATGTTGATTTGTTGATTTTTCAAAAAGTTATGGAAGTTTTAAGAAAAAAAAGTGAAAAAATTTCGAAAATTAGCGATTTTTAAATTTGTAATTTTTTTGGATATTTCCCCCATTTGCGGGGAACGAGGGAATTTTTTTCAATTTTTAAGGGTAATGTCTTCAACTAGATACGATTTGTGATCTTTTGACGTATTTTTCAAAGAAATCGGTCCAGTGAGAGCTGAGAAAAAGTGGCAACAGACATAAAAAAAAAAAAAAACACATCATAGTAAAATTAATACCTTCTCCGCTACGCATCGAAGCTAAAATGAGTTTTGGGACTTGAAATATTATCACTTTTAAGACAAAAAAACATTTATTCATTAGACTACACTTATTTTATTAAATGAGTTAATTTTTTTTTACGATTTTTTAGTCAAAAGAAGATAAAAGCAAAAAAGGCAAATTTGCTTCAGATATCTATTATTGGTCCGGAAGTTCATCTTCTCAAGTTAGTTATTTTTTAATGATTATTTTAGAAGTATTCTACTTAATCTTTTTATGACAAAATAGGATGAAGTCGGAGCTGCTGCAATTTTATCTGTTCAGTTAGATGATGCTCTTGGAGGTGACCCAGTTCAACATAAAGAAACTCAGGATCATGAAAGCCAAGCATTTTTATCTCTATTTTCACCATGTAAAAAAAAAATGTACATAATTTTCTAATTTAACTTTTATTAATCATGATTAATTCTAATTTTAGCTATTCGTTACTTACCTGGTGGTGTTGCATCAGGATTCCAACACACGGAAATTAATGCTGGTGGAGAGAAAAAACTGTATCAAATAAAGGGCAAAAAAAATATACGTGTTAGACAAGTAGCTCCTAATGTATCATCTATGAATCAAGGCGATTGCTTTATTTTAGATACTGGAAAAGAAATTTATGTCTATGTTGGACCCCAAGCTAAAGGTACAGAGCGTCTTAAAGCTATCAGTGTAGCCAATCAAGTAAGAGATCAAGATCATTCTGGAAGAGCTAAAGTAAACATTGTTGGTAAGTCAATATAAAAAAAATGATTCTGTATTACATGCAAGAGATTTTCTATTATAAAAATTGATGAATAAAAATAATGTCAATTCAAACATTTGTTACTTTTACTTATGATACTAAAAACCTATTTTTTCTAAGATGGGTCAAGTAATCCTGAAGAAATTGAAAAATTCTTTAAAGAATTAGGATCTGGTTCTTCTAAAGAAGTGGCTCCAGCAGTTGACGACGATACAGAATTTGAAAAAAAAGAAATTGTAAGTTTTTACTATAAAATTGATAATAACTGTAATATTTATGTATAATATTATAATAGGAATAATTTTGTCTTTTTTATACATATTTTATTAAGAATATTTTATAACTCATATAGGCAACACCAGTTTTATACAAAATAACAGATTCTAACGGAGGAAAAATTTCATCAGAAATAATCAACCAAAAACCATTGGTACAATCACTTTTAAAAACTGATGTAAGTAATAAATTAAAAAAAAAAAATATTGAGTTGCCAATTAATAATTTTGTTACTTTAAGGACTGTTTTATTCTGGATACGGTATCTTCTGGCATATATGTGTGGATTGGTAAAAAAGGAACAACACAAGAAAAAGTTGAATCTTTAAAGCGAGCTCAAGCTTTTATAAAAGAGAATAATTATCCAGCTTGGACTAGAGTATGATTGCTGCTTTTATTTTTGCATTGTAATTTATATGCTTAATTATGTTTTTTTATACATTAGGTTGTAAGAATTGTCGAAGGGAGTGAACCAACTGCATTTAAACAATATTTTGATGGCTGGAAAGACAATGGAATAAACGGAGGTGGTCTTCACTTAAAATAAATTTGAACATTACACTACTATTCTATAATTAAAAATTTGTTTTTCATTTTATATTTTAAAGTTAATAATTTCATTATAGCATGTCGAAATTTTTATGTTTTAAGGAAGTATTTGTTTATAAATTGATTTATTTAAATACATTTTGCTAGAATTTCATATGCATTTTTTTTATACCACCTTAATTACTTGTATTCAGAAATTATTTTTTAGCGAATTCAAAAAAATTGAACTACTGTAAACTATCATCTATATGATTTTCTTAAATTTAAAAGTAGACGATTTTATAAAATTAACACACTTTAAAGTACGACTTTTTCTTAACTAATAAAAAATAGAACTATTATTTTTTGTACTAAGTTTTTTAAAATAGCATAAAGCTTGCATGTCCTTTATGCATTGCGGTAAGCTATCAATAAAAAATTTAAAATTTCAATCTACAGGTTAATGAAGATTTACTTTTCTTATAGACTTGCACGTTTGATGGCATGATTTTTACTAATATTGTAAGGACATTATATATTTTTTAATTATCCGAGATTACAATGCAGAATATATCATGTTCTGCCCGATGCAAAACCAGTATCACACCATTATTTTCGATAATTCTATTTTATTATTGAAAATATTAAACTTCAATTTGCTCTTTTGTATCATTCCAAATTTTGATTTCAAATCAGTGTGCATCGAGTATAAGGAGGAAGATTAAGTCATACTTAGATTATTATTTATAAATTAATTAAAAGTGGATATATATTTGGATTTTTAAGATAAATTGTATAATTTAACTAATTGGATAATGGGTAAAAAATATTAATGGTAATGTAACAAGCTAATGGAAAAGTTGATTATATTTCGGTACAGCCAATAAAATGTTCATTATTTTATTAAAACTGTGTTATGTTACGACTAGATTTTTAATTTTAAGGTTAAGTAACTTAGGTGACATAGTAAAATAACAAGTAAATTCACGTCTCTAGTGTAAGATCTTTTGCTTAAATGCAGTTTTGTAATACGAAACGTTGATATTAAACCCAACCGATCTAAGTTTTAAAAGTAGGTAATTTACACAGCACATTATTCTCGCTTACCCTTCAGTCATGAATCATAAACAAACGTAGACTAAATAAGCGTATAAAACAAGAAACAAACATAAAATATCTTATCCATTTAAAGTATATAAAAATCGTCTCCATTAGGGTGAAATCCGGGTTTTTTGAATCATGTGCTCTGAGAACCACTCTCTGCAGATGTCATAAATGAGTATCAATATTAAACGTGCACTTGTTCAGCCTGACTATTATAGGTACCTACAAAAAAAAATGGTTTCGCTTGGCAGCCAAATAACTGTACACCGCGGTCCGGTTGGTGGCGGCGGGCGATCGCATTCTTTAGTTAGGTGGCATGCCCTCCCGCCATCATCTTGTCTAAGGTACTTGATACTAGTATATCTTTTACAGCGATATCCGTCTACTATACTACAGCTGCTCCCCGCGTCAGTGTTTTGGTCGGTCGAGGACGCGGTTGAGGACGACCTGGTTGACACACCGTACTATTCATCCGGGTTCATTTGCATCATGTGCTCCGGTTGATTTTGCTGCTGTAATTGTTACGCCAAAACACCGGACATCCGACAAAACGTTCTCGACGGCCCTTTGGATATTATAAAAAACAACACCTTTGTAGAACTAACTAAATAATATTGTAAGTAAATTAATTCACTACTTTCTTTATTTAAGTAGGTACGACTTGAAATATTCCCGTTATTTAAAATACAGGATTTGGCGTATTAGCTATTACCGGCATAAATAAATTAACTTAAAAATAAATACAATATTGAAACTATTTTTTGTATCGTATTAAATACACATAATTTTATCTAAGTTTAGATAATTTAAATTATACCTCACATATCAGTAATTTATTCATTAAATGACTATTAAATTGGATTTAAAAAAGTTACTTGATAAATGAATATGTGGGGTAAATTATATTAAAAGCAATAATGTATAGTTATTTTATTCAGGGAATTCAAAAAGCAATTTTACTAAAAATTGATTTTATTTATATCTAAATGCAATATTTGTTTTTAAAGTTCTATGTTTAAAAAATAAACAAATAAAATAACAAATGACTTTGATTCAAATAAATCAAAAAATATTTTTTTTAAGTAAAATTGTTTACCTATTTTAAAATAACTTTTTCTATTTGTCTATTTTTAGTATTTTTAAATGGTTCCTAGTACTCCGTTTATTATTAAACGAAAATAGGCTATGAGGATTTATAATTATTATTTTACACACAAAATCCTATAATTAATTATATGGCGTGTATATACAAATTACAAATTTATAATACGTTATCAATAAAATAATAAGATACTGATAGTTATACACAAGGCACATGGTAAATAATATAAATTTAAGTAAGAATTCTTCAAAAGTTCTGGTTTGTTAATCAAACTTTTTTTTTTCTTAAAATTTATTTGCTAACAAAATACTTTCACCTATGAGACATTTATCTTTTTCGAATTGAATTTTATTTCTTAGTAACTTTTATATGTTATTATATCAAGCTTAAAAATGCATTTTAAATCATGCAATTTAAAATGAATTATTTATAACGGTCTTATCCAAATATATTATAGCTATTTTTTCAATGAGTGAGTTCTCAAAAGCTTACATTTGTTATTTATATTATTTTAAATACTAAACATTTATTTTTGAGGCTATCATATAGAACACATGTTCAATAATTCTTTCATTAATACATGTTACAATATTACAAATAAAAAACGTTTTATAAGTCAACATAAAGCTTTCGGATCTTCGACTTATAACATGTACACAATAATTGACGAAAACTAACCATAAAAAAAAAATGTAAGTTATAATTTGTAGTTCATTAAATTAAACTACTATAAACTAATAAGATTCAAAATATAATTTTCTGATGAGAATAATAGAGTATTTTTTCAATGTTAATAATAATACATTATTATTGTATTTTAAAGTAATAAATTTTTATGTGTATGATTTGAAAATATAACAGAAACTTATTGACACGAATTCTTTAACCCGTTAGAATACTAAAAAAATCTTTACATGTATATCGTGTCTATTGTCGATTAATGTGGAAATGATACCCTAAACAATAAATTTTACAGTTTTGTATATATCAGAATATAATATAATATAGATTATTTAATAATTGAAATAATGTGTTTTTATTTATTTCGTTGTGTTATTAACACGAAACTGAACTTAAAGGTCAATATGAAAGATATTTATAGGTACTCAAATATTGGAAATTTGATCAATCCCTTAATTATTTTAGAGGTTGGTTAAATTTAAAAAATAACGAAAAAAAAAATTATAACTAATAATTTATTGATAAGTATATTTAAAATAGTTTTCAAATATCATATTTTATTAATTGGAACAGAGTAGAATTACTAACATGTTATAAATTCGTGGTTTATACATAGAATAATCAAGATAAATACAATTTACATAAAAAAATAACAATACCATTAGGTACCTAAGTTATTAAAGCACTTATTCGTAGCCTACCTATACGATGTATGGCCTGATTAAAACAACAAGAACGAATGAAATATGAATGTTTACTCATAATATTTCCGTGTAACTGGTTTTGTAGCACACTCGATTGCTGGCGCTTTTAACGGATGTTTGGGTCCTAACACAATGCGAACAAAAAAGTATTCTATAATTCGCCGGAAACTTTAAGCTCAACATTAATACACAAGTTACTTTTGTAATAAAAAAGAATTTATATTTTTACAAAATAAATAAAAAGGAAAATAAACTTGGTGCTTTGTTTTAAAATCACTTGTGATAAATTTTTAATTACACATTACACTTCTACAAATGAAAATACAATCAATGTATTTGATAATAATCAAACATAATACACATTTGGTATCAAAAACAATAATATTTTTTGACTTTGTAAATAAAAAAGTTTTAAGATGACTTGCTAATAGTTGGTAACATGAGAAGGAGTGTAAAATAATTTCAGGTCATTTAACGGTATTTTTCTATTATACTAAAAAAAAATTCATGATTTCCGTGTTTAATTCTCTAGTATGAACAAAAAATATATTGATATTATTATCTTGTGAAATATTTATCTTGTGAATTTACCAAAAATATAATTTTACTTGAATATCATATTTGGATAAAATAATATATTTAACGAAATACTTATGTTTTTTTTTAAATTTTTTTGAGATTATGGCATAATTTTTAATATATTTTTAAATAATTTAATTAATTTTTTTATTACAGACAAAATGAAATTTCAAATTTATACATTTTTATTAACACTTTGTACAACTTCATTCGCTGATCATGAATCTGCCGTATCAGCTATTGTTAAAGAAGAACCACAAAAATCAATGACTTTGAAAAATGGTTACCACCCAGGATTATATCCATTTAATAAAGGAGAACCATTTATCATAGACCCTAATGTTGGTTCTATTGACTTTAATACAAAATCACCTAATCAAAAATCTGAAGAATACTACGATTATGACACTAAACTAGAAGAAGTACCTTATGACTATAAAGGTGACCCAATAGATAGAAAAGATGTAGGCGATATCAATTTACCTAGACCTAATGAAATAACACTAGCCAATAATAAAAACAAACAAACTGATATCTACCAGTTTTTAAATTTACCTGTAAAGTACAGTTCTAGTGACAAATTTCCTTTGATGTCTAGCTCGTATGCAAATACAAAAGTTCAAGGAGCTGGATCTTCCTTAAGTAATCATAAAATTTTACAAATTCCTAGTTCTACATTAGCATCAACCACAAGGTATACTACTTTAAAAACTACACCCAAAACTACAACTGAAACTCAAACCAAAATAACTTCAACTATTACTACTACAACACAAAAATCTTATTCAGAATACGAAGAAGAGTCTTCATATGATTATGATTATTATCACCCTCAAGAATCTATTTCAGAAACTACAAGTAATGTTGTTACATCTTCTACATCTACAAGTAATCCATCAAGTACAACTGTCCAAAATAAAACTCCAATAATTGCGACAGAATCAACAACTATGTATAAAATTAATACATCAACTACAACACCTCTAGTAGAAGCAAGTATTTATTCTATGTCGTTTTTTCCAAATAAAACTGCAACAACAACAACTACAACCTTACGACCAGAAATAGATTCAAAACATGATGGTGCGTCTTTTCCTGACTTTGACAGTGTAAAATCAACAGAAAAAAATGATCAAGTACATTCACAAACCTTTAAACCAATATCAGTTAATAACAAATTCAATGAAAAAACGTATCCTTTAATGACCAATAACAAAAATCCCATGACATTTACGGCTCACGTATCATCAGGCATTTCTTTAAATAATAAAGAACATGAAATAATACATCCATCTGACTTAAAATCACCACAGGTAAAAGAAGAATTAGCATATTCTATTAAAAATCAAAATTTCAATACATCAAAAGAAATTCTAATTGACCCAACTAGACTTATATCGAATAACAAACACGATATCATTCCTGGATCCTTAGATTCTAACTATCAAAAGGTTCAACAGCATAAAGTTGTCAGCTCAGATCAACCAGAAATGTTATTTTATAAGGTTAAACCCAATACATCATCTTTTCCAAATGCAGGTTTTGTTCTAAATAGACCTCAAGGGCCACAAATAGTAAGTCATCCATATCAACCAGAGCTACCATTAGTAAAAACCACTCCAGAAGAATTAAAAAAGAAACCATCAAATACGGAAATATATCAAAACCATCCTTACATATATAATGTAGCAGAATCAGAAAGATATCATAAACTAAAACCTCAAAGTATTGTGTCCCAAAGTCAACCAGATACATCCAAGTTTAAACCACCCAAACATGTAATCAATCATTTTATAAAAACTCAGCCAAATGAAGATAACAAGAGCTATGCTCTTCAAACATCATTTTCTATTGGTATGGCTGGAGAAAGAACTGATAACCGCCCAGGACAAGGCATCGGTCAGGTTTTAATGGTTGAAGACTCTTCACTAGAAAGTAAAGTTAATCAATCAGTCCCAGTGAAATTTAAATCACCTACCCCAACCTCTGTACCATTGATACCACCTTCAAGACTGACATTAAAACCAGATGGAGGGTTTCCACGACCTCAATGGGGAAATCTTCAAAAACCATCTCCTTACTATCCACCTCCAAAACGTGAAGGTCCACCACCAACTCCACCCCAAAGAACAAATTTACCTAATATTTTACCGCAATTTAGGCCTAATGCAAAAGTAGATTCTTTACCATTACCTCCACAACATGCAGCCTCAATCGAAAGAGTACAGATTCCAATGGATCATTTACGTCCTCCTCCTTTACCAAAGCCTCAATTTTTAAGATTAGAAAGAAACGATGAAGATATGGGTGAAGAAAAATTAGATGTACCAGAAAAAGAAACAAGAATTTTACATACCAACGGGCCACCACCGGCAAAAGTTACTACATTACAAATGATTCAACAAGGATCTTCACCAAAGATCCAAGAAGATAACAAAGAGAAACCAGTACATATTATATACGCAACAAACAATTCGCCTAAACCATTAATAGACAAATTACTAGATGATCCCATTATAATAGATTCTAAGGATAGATCGGATGTACCAATTTTAAAATCTAAAAATGTTAATAAACCAATAAAAACTGATTTCCCTTATCAAATAATAAAACCAGATGAAACACAAAATATTTCATCACTTGACTATAATGCATTTAGTCCAACAAAACCAGACACAACGAAACCAAACAATGACCAAGGACTTTTACCAAACCTACAAGATTATGTACCTATGTCAACTCATAGTTCAGGCTCTATTTTTGTAACGCCCCCAAAACCCATAACAGCAACTTTGAAAACTACTGAAGACAACCATAAAAATATAAATGAAGGAAATCAACCACCCTTGCAAAATTTTCAAATTCCTTTTCAACCTAGCCTAAAAATTCCAGAAAATAGTAACGGATGGTCAGTAATTCGAAAATCACAAGTAGATGCTTCAGAAAAAATAGATGAATTTGATGACGTTGTTGCACCGACTGAGAAATTTGATCCAGATAAATTTAAACCTCAATTAGTAGGTGGATTTATGCCAATATCATTACATCAAGAAGAATCAATTGAAAAAGAAGTATATGAAAAATCTGATAAAACAAAAGAATAATTTAAATTGCTAAAAAATAAATAATTAACAAAATTTCCCATTATTAAAAACCTGATTTTTGTAAATAATGTATAATAAAATATTTTTAGCTTTTTAAGCTAAGGTATTGTAAAAATATTTTCATGATCGTATTCTATACAATTTTTGGTAATTAATTTAAAAAAATAAATTTTTATTTTTATATATATATTTACTTTTTATAATTTATAAATATTTTTAAGGAAAGTTTTAAGTCCAATTGATTTTTTTTACAATAAATATTTAATCTAATTCCTTTTTATAATAACAAGATATTTTTACTAATTTATAGAAAAAATGTTTGATATAGTTTATCATATAAACTTACTTTTGGAATATTGAAGATTAATTATCAAATAAACTTACAAGCATAAATAACAAATAAACTATTTATTAAACTAAATGTTACTATAGCTAAAGTTTTATATTAAAGTTCATTGTAAATAATATATACA
The DNA here is from genome assembly GCF_025091365.1 of Daktulosphaira vitifoliae. Classification (NCBI taxonomy): domain Eukaryota; kingdom Metazoa; phylum Arthropoda; class Insecta; order Hemiptera; family Phylloxeridae; genus Daktulosphaira; species Daktulosphaira vitifoliae. Next base: position 33,293,803 of record NW_026099574.1, read on the forward strand.
CATATTAGCTTCAATACGAAGCTGAGAAGGTATAAATTTTACCATGATGCGTTTTTTTTTATGTCTGTCACTACTTTTTCTCAGCTCTCACTGGACCGATTTCTTTCAACAATACGTCAAAAGATCACAAATCGTATCTAGTTGAAGACATTACCCTTAAAAATTGAAAAATTTTCCCTCGTTCCCCGCAAATGGAGGAAATATTCAAAAAAATTACAAATTTAAAAATCGGTAAATTTTGTCATTTTTTTTCTTAAAACTTCCATAACTTTTTCAAAAATAATCAAATCGACATAATTTTTTTTTATACTAAAACCTTAGATATTTCCCTTTCATTTGATATCATTTTTTTGAAAATCTAATACTTAACCTGTTCATTGGGGGGATTTAAAATAGTAACTTTTTTACAAAAACTAACTTTTTCAACTTAATTTTTGAAAATGTTCCGGAAATACTGCGTCCTTTCAACAAATGTCAAATTAAAGCTTATGTTATGTACTATAAAATTTAAAAAAAATTTGTCCCGACGACCTATCTTCTATGCGCAAATGGCTATCGTATTCAAAAATAGCATATTTTTGTATTAAAATTCTGGGTTTTGTATTTTATTAGGGTAATACATTGACTTTCATGATTATTATATAATTTAATTGATATAGAATAAAGTTCATAAGACATAAGAAATTAAACTTATTAAAATTTTTTTGACTTTTTTAAAGTAGAAAAAGCAAATTTTAAATTTGAATCAGCTTAAATTGCTAATTTTTCATGCAACGAATAGTTGCCGAATCGGTAAGACTTGTGTCTTTCAGGCTTAGATACGACGTTCAAATCCGCCCGTGGCATTTAATATTTTGCATTTTTTTTGAGTTAGAAAAAATTTTCAAATCATTTGATATTTATCTCATTTAGATTCAATAACTTCAATAAATATAAATGATCCTATCACTATAGTTTCCCCTCGTGAGAAGAAATTTATTTTCATGTTAATATTATTGTACTATGTAGTTTTTTTTGTGGCTACGATTTATTTTGCTAACCCTCACTAAACCTACTTTTTTCAACGATACGTCAAATGATTACAATTCGTATTTTGTTTAAGTTATTACTCTTAAAAATCGAAAAAATATTCCTTATTCAAATAATAAGTAGCTTAACCAGATTTTCCATACAAACAATTAAAATAATTCATTTCTAATGTTTACAAAGTATTTATTGTCGAATTAGACAAATGATATGATAAAAGTATCCAACTACAAAAGTAAATAATTTTACTTTGTAATTTATTAATTTTTTAACTCTATTCGTGTGTGTTACTAACAGTCTGTAATATTCCAAATTTTATGGTAACATGTTGCTATATAAAACACAAATCTAAAAAAAAATGATTTTTAGTTTCACCAGAATTAATTAATCGATTTTTACAATTATAATCAAATTGTATAATACGCTCAATTAAGTAAATCTTTTTAACAACTTTGTTTTGATTGGTTCATTTAGTTAAAGTAAATGATTAAAATTAATTAAGTTCTGAATATTTCAATTGCAGAATCTTTTTAAACAACAAAAATTATAAAGGAATGATTACTATTATTTCTATTTCAATTATCTATTACAGTTTATCTATTATAGTTATTTATATGCAAATACTTATTTTTTAATAATAAGTAATAATATTAAAACTTAGAAGTGATAGAAAAAATCTAATTATACATTTGAAAACATCGCGAAATGTTGATTTAGAAAAGTATATTATTGTTTCCAATGAATGTTCCTTATAGTTTAGTGTATAAAACTTATAACTATGTTATAAGTAACAAATATTTTTTATTCAAAAATATTTCATCAAGTCCTTTAAATTTTTATACGCCTTAAAAGCAAAGAAATATACAACTACTTTATTATTTTTATATCTCCGTAAAAATTACAATATTAAATTATTGAATATCAATTTCATACTAAATTTAATTACTGTAATTAATATTTACTCATATGTTATAATTATAAATCAAATAACTAATCGGGATAAAATTAAGGGAATAAGAAATATTGTTGCTTTTGAAATAATCTACTAATTTCTTAAAATTAAACACTATCTACAGATTTGCATCGAAGCGTTTCTTATGATAGTGATTTTAATTACTGACAGATATCATCTATACTTGTCCCAACTATACCATGTCCACACTGTGCTACAGTTTTTTTTTTATTTTGATAATTAACAGTTCATAAACTTATGAAATATGTATGAATTAGACATTAGTAGAAAATGTTTTTTTTTCAATAAAATATAACTTTTATTAATCTATTTAACGATCGTGTTATTATTACAAAGTCAATTATACTTTGCACTGAAAAAACTAAATATTTTTTTAAATAATTGCTATGAACAAAATTAATACTATTGATAAAATAATACTTTTTACTTGAAAATGTTTGAAAACAATTTAATTGTAATTTTTAATTTGTAAATCAAACATATATAACTAATAATTAGATAAATAATAATAAATAAATATGATTTACGATAAACAATTTAAACATTATTAACTATTCATTTAATACAAGTTTTTATAAATATAATTTATCTTAGGTAAGCGCATATGACACTAACATATAAATAAGAGCATATAAAATAAATATATAATAATTAATGTTAAATTGTTAGTAACTATGAATTTACGAAAATCTACTTGAATAAATATAAATGTAAATTATTAACTAGTTTTATCAAATAAACATAAATCTAACTTAAGAGTTATAAAACCAGTCAGAACTTCTCTTAATTGTAAAAGTTTTGTAAGAGGCCCTTTATTACATTGTGTGGATTGTATTATATCCATAATACGGATTTCAGATCGTCCTAAAAATTCTAAAAATTAAAATAAAATTAAAATTTTGAAAGTCAAAATAAATTTTTAATTTAACTCTTATAATTTTAGATCTCATATACTGTCAACAAAGACTAGAAAAATGACAGAAAATAAAATTTATATTAATTTAGAAGACGTCACTCTAAATTAATTCACTTATATTGACGTAACAGTGTATTATCATAAACTCTTTTTTTTATATTTTTAATCTAAAAGAAAACATCACTCATTGACAATGTATAGTTTTAAAAAATTTTATGAATAATGACTATTAAATTTGTATTATGAATTAGGGATCTTTAATAAAATAAATTGTTTTTATGTAATATTAACTTAAAAATACTTGATATATCAAAATTTGTGTTGCTGTTTGGTATGAACCAAAAATATACTAATAGAAAATACTTACCATTTGGCGAATAATAGCCTTTATTAAATACAGTTAAACATAAAATATCATCTTGAATATTTTTAACTAGGAATTGCATAGAAGTATCCCACTTAGGATCAACAGATTCACAAATAGGAGTACATTGCTTTCGAGATCCCATGCTGACTTCACAAAATATTGATCGCTTTCCTATTCAAACAATAAAACAAAATAATCCATTTACAAAAAATTTATAATATACAAAATATTATTATTAATTTTTAAATTTAACCTCTTTTCGGAACTTGAAGTTTTTTACCATCCATAATAAAAACAAGAACACGGCCACAAGCTCCAAAATCAGCTTTTTCTGTAAGAAAATTGTATTATAAATATTATGTATTTTAAAATCATTATAATATTAAAAATATCACTGTTGTTAACTTTTACACATAAAATACACGTAAAGAATTATTAGTTATGATTACATTTACTCCATTCATAGTAACAATTTAATATACACTATATAGAGTGTTCAAAAAGTAAGGAAACAGGCAAATTAGTACGGAAAATGGAAACAATGAAAAATATTTCCCTTGCTTATTAAAAATACTGTACTTAGAAGTATGGTAAATTTTGCCTTATGTTGGTAAACACGAGACTTGGAACTAAAATGACTTCAAATCATTAAAACATGCGTAGAATAAGCCTTAAATAAATATTTAAAATCATAAAATGTTTTTTTTTATTATGAATTTAATAAATCTTTTGTGTAAGAACTTCTGTGAGTTTAAACAATATATTACTTATAGTCGAAGAATAATTAATTAATTTAATAAAAAAACTAAATTTATATCTAAACAAAATATACCGCTATTATTGTATTGAATAATCAATGTCCAGGTCCGGATTAAAGGGAACGAACGCCCTGAGGCTTATTTACTAGCCTAGTCATGATTAGTGACAGCTTAGTTATGGTAGCGATATTTTCCATAAGGAGCCCATATCAAGGTACCGTCCATTTAGGTTTTAATCCAAATGTTTACTGAAGTTTTCAAGACGGAAAATAAAAATTTGTTATAAGCCATAGAAAAAACGCGTTTTTTTTAAATCGCCGAAAAAAAAACACTTTCAAATTTTATATTTGAAATCATCATAACATGACATAAACATAGCATTGTGTTACATTAAATTTCAAACAATAAAAAAAAGCAAATGCTATAAGTCCCGAGCTTTGGTGATAAATAAGCCAAATGTGTACCTTAATGAGTAAAAAAGTTCACAATATATTATAAAAATACTGACCATTAATGACTTTAACGAAAAATGGGAGGGGTAGCACCTCACTTCTTGTATGAAATCGTCTCCTACCCTTATAAATTTACATACATTTATAATCAAATTACGTAAATTACACAAATAATCTGCATTAACATTATAACTCTCCCAAATACATATCTTTTTCTGTCTAATAATTAAAAATGAATACATTTTTTAATAATTTATCAAATTGGTAGAATATGAAATCAAACAATTCTACCTACTAATTAACCGTTAAAAATTGACGTAATAAATTTTGACACTGAGGTTACACAGCTAAAGAAAAAATAAATTTTTATACACATTTTCCTTAGAGTTAATTTTAGGATAAACTCAAAATATCACAAGACTGATCGAATCTAACATTTTTTCTTGGTAGTTGTTCCCCATATTAAAGAATGGAACGTAAATAGTGACGAAACTCATGTTAGAAAGTATTAGGCACGCCAATTTTATAGACTTAACCACATGTCTTATAGCTAATATAAATAATAAATACAATTATAAACCTATTAAAATCTATTTATTTTATTTTTTAGGTCTATTATTGCATTTGCTAAAAATTTTGAATTATATGTTATTTATGACAATCATATAAGAATCAAATGTGTTAAGTGAGGTTAAAGCCATACCTTTTTGTTTTGAACCCCAACACTTTCAATCTTAAAACTTATAAAGTATAATAATTATACTTTTATAATCAACAATTTAATTATTAAATTGTTGATTACAAAATCCTAAAAATTTAGAATAAACTAAAAAATATAAAATTTATTTTAATGAACTTTGTTAAAATATAATTCAGTTAAATATAAAATCATACTATTTTTATACTTAAATTAAGTTCATAAAAATTTTTATTTATTATACGTTTATGCATAATATATAAGTATATTATAAAAAAAAACCCAGCACAGTGTAGCACAGCATAGTGGAGACGTTGCATAGTTGAGTCCAGTATAGATTTAATCTGACAGTGATTAAAATCACTATCATAAGAAACGCTTCGATGCAAATCTGTAGATAGTGTTTAATTTTAAAAAATTGATGGATAATTGCAAAAGCAACATCAACTTCTATTAAAATAAAATACAAAACCCATNATTACAAAAGCAACATCAACTTCTATTTCCTTAATTATACCAAAATTAGTAATTCTTTTAATTATTTATTATATAATTTTTAAAATTAATTGTTTTAAAATTATTATTGATTTTGATTTTTAATATGTTTAAAGTAATCATTTTGAATCTACATTTTTTTGAACTTTAAAGTGAAAGTTTTAATAAAAAAAAAATGAATTTGTTACCATAACTTATAGTTCAACTTGCAAGTTTGAAATTGAAATTATTAAATAGAAAAAAATGAAATTGTTAAGATTAATATGCAATCAGGAAATTTTATAATTACTATTTACAGTACATTTATCAGAAAAATTCGATTTTTTTGCATTTTTATCGTAATAGATAATTGAAATAGAAATAATAGTAATCATTCCTTTATAATTTTTGTTGTTTAAAAAGATTCTGCAATTGAAATATTCAGAACTTAATTAATTTTAATCATTTACTTTAACTAAATGAACCAATCAAAACAAAGTTGTTAAAAAGATTTACTCAATTGAGCGTATTATACAATTTGATTATANTACTTAATTGAGCGTATTATACAATTTGATTATAATTGTAAAAATCGATTAATTAATTCTGGTGAAACTAAAAATCATTTTTTTTTAGATTTGTGTTTTATATAGCAACATGTTACCATAAAATTTGGAATATTACAGACTGTTAGTAACACACACGAATAGAGTTAAAAAATTAATAAATTACAAAGTAAAATTATTTACTTTTGTAGTTGGATACTTTTATCATATCATTTGTCTAATTCGACAATAAATACTTTGTAAACATTAGAAATGAATTATTTTAATTGTTTGTATGGAAAATCTGGTTAAGCTACTTATTATTTGAATAAGGAATATTTTTTCGATTTTTAAGAGTAATAACTTAAACAAAATACGAATTGTAATCATTTGACGTATCGTTGAAAAAAGTAGGTTTAGTGAGGGTTAGCAAAATAAATCGTAGCCACAAAAAAAACTACATAGTACAATAATATTAACATGAAAATAAATTTCTTCTCACGAGGGGAAACTATAGTGATAGGATCCTTTATATTTATTGAAGTTATTGAATCTAAATGAGATAAATATCAAATGATTTGAAAATTTTTTCTAACTCAAAAAAAATGCAAAATATTAAATGCCACGGGCGGATTTGAACGTCGTATCTAAGCCTGAAAGACACAAGTCTTACCGATTCGGCAACTATTCGTTGCATGAAAAATTAGCAATTTAAGCTGATTCAAATTTAAAATTTGCTTTTTCTACTTTAAAAAAGTCAAAAAAATTTTAATAAGTTTAATTTCTTATGTCTTATGAACTTTATTCTATATCAATTAAATTATATAATAATCATGAAAGTCAATGTATTACCCTAATAAAATACAAAACCCAGAATTTTAATACAAAAATATGCTATTTTTGAATACGATAGCCATTTGCGCATAGAAGATAGGTCGTCGGGACAAATTTTTTTTAAATTTTATAGTACATAACATAAGCTTTAATTTGACATTTGTTGAAAGGACGCAGTATTTCCGGAACATTTTCAAAAATTAAGTTGAAAAAGTTAGTTTTTGTAAAAAAGTTACTATTTTAAATCCCCCCAATGAACAGGTTAAGTATTAGATTTTCAAAAAAATGATATCAAATGAAAGGGAAATATCTAAGGTTTTAGTATAAAAAAAAATTATGTCGATTTGATTATTTTTGAAAAAGTTATGGAAGTTTTAAGAAAAAAAATGACAAAATTTACCGATTTTTAAATTTGTAATTTTTTTGAATATTTCCTCCATTTGCGGGGAACGAGGGAAAATTTTTCAATTTTTAAGGGTAATGTCTTCAATTAGATACGATTTGTGATCTTTTGACGTATTGTTGAAAGAAATCGGTCCAGTGAGAGCTGAGAAAAAGTAGTGACAGACATAAAAAAAAAGACATCATGGTAAAATTTATACCTTCTCAGCTTCGTATTGAAGCTAATATGTGTTTATTATGAATAAACAGTTAATAGTACAATATTAGTTGACATATATATATAGGTAAGAAAAAAATGATTTTATCTAATATATTATCAGCTACTATGGATATTAAGTTTTGCTTTTTAAAAATCCTTTACCAAATATACAAAAATTAAAATACTAATTATTATTAATAACTATTAAGTGTTTAATAAATACATTTTTGTTTTACTTTGAGGAAAAATATTAAATTTGACGTTTTTTTTGGATTTTTAAATTTAGGACATTATTTGTTTTTACTAATGATCATACTTAAATTTATAAAACATACTTGATTCCATTAACTGTTTTTGATTTTTTTCACTTGCAACTAAAATACGTTTTGCTTCATTTAATTTTTTTAACCATAAATTTCTTTCACTTAATGTCGGAGCTGTCAGTAGTATAGATGAATTATCATGTTCTAGGCGAAATTCGGCACAATCGTTCATTGACTCAATAATATTTATTTGAGTAAGTAAAAAAGGCTAGAAAATACTACTCATTATACAAATTATAAAACAACAAAAACTACTAATAGAACAGTCAATGAAGGAGTAATTTTGGCGAATAGCGGAAAAAATTCCCAACCAAATTTTTTTTTTTTTTTAAGTTGAATTAAGATATAAATAATGACAGACTAAAAGTTCTCATTGATTGGAATTGAGCTTTTTTTTTACAGCCTTGCAAAAGTTTAAAAATATTAGCTTTTTTAATTTTTTCAAAAAATATTTAACATGCAAAAAAAAGTTTCGTATAAAAGTTGTTTAAAAGACAATTTTAAAGAAAAAAAATTATCTTATATTTTTTCATTTAAACAAATATTTTTCGAATTACATTACATTTAATATGAGTACTAAAATTTATTTTCCATTTTTTTTATTTTACGGTTACTTTTTATCATGTTATAATGTTATACATTAGACACAATGTTATAAATGCATATGTGTGTATGTGTGAATTTATTTATTTATAGTATCATTAAAGCGTAGTGTATATTAAGATACAACCGATAGAGTGGGTAATTAATTTGACGCTATATTTTTTAAACCCAACCAAACGCTAAATTGTACATTCCCAAATAACAATTATATTATGTCAATTTCCACCGGAATTTCTGGTAATGATAAAGATAATTGTCATAAAACGTATTGGCCTTTAGTCAGGTGCTAGAGCTGGTAAAAATTGTGGCTGCCGAAAAACAGGACTTAAATGTTCTATTATATGTGAACATTGCAAAGGTCAGTGGCGTACAAATTCAATAGAAATGAAGATTGAAGATTAAGAAGATTGTACTTTTGTTGAAGATATATTCTATCAAAATTTAGAATGGGAAGATGAATAAGAAAATGGTCAAAAAAATTTGTTTGATATATTTGTCAAATAACTTTATTGAGGAGAAATCCTCCATCGATTACATACTTTGCACTAGTAATGCATATAACTTGTATTTAGAATATAAATAAGGAAATTGGAAATAGGCGATTATGTAGCTTTTGTAATAATCCATTAAAATTAAACACTATCTACAGATTTGCATCAAGGCGTTTTTTTATGATAATGATTTTAATCACTGTCACATATCATCTATACTGCACCCAATTATACACACTGTGCCGGGACACTGCTGGTTTTTTTTTTTAAATAGCGATTAGTTGAAATAGTAGCAATGGGTTTACTTTAATTATTTCATTACTAATTTTAACAATAGAAGTTATTGAAGGTAGAGCTATAACTTTATTTGACCTTTTAAGATTTATATCATGAAAGTTATTATTCACCATTGAGTTTACTAGAACAAGACCAATTTTATACACTATATGACAATTAATTTTATCATTACCAGAAATTCTGGCTGGGTTAAAAAATTGAATATGAGGTATGTGAAATGAGGAGATCAGTGACAATAAGCAAGAACGTGAATGGGGAGGTAGAAAGTTTTAAGTATTTAGGATCAGTTGTGCAAACAATCGGTGGTATTGACGAGAATGTAAGATACATGATTAAGTGCGGGTGGTTGAAGTGGAGAGAATCGTCTGGTGTTTTATGCGATAAAAGAATTCCAATGAGGCTGAAAAGTAAATTCTATAATACTATAGTGAGGACACCTATGATGTATAGTTCATAGTGTTGGGCGGTTGATAAGAAAGTAGAGTAGAGAATGAGTGTAGCAGAGATGATAATGCTTAGATGGATAAGTGGTGTGACTAGAGAAGATAGGATAAGGAACGAGGATATAAGAAGAAGTATAGGTGTAGCGTCAATCGTGGATAAGATGAGAGAAAATAGACTTAGATGGTTTGGTCATGTTATGAGGAGAGAAGAATCGGAAGCTGTAAGAACATTTATAGAAATGAAACTTTTGTACGAAACTTTTTTTTGTTAAATATTGTTGTTTATTTAAATATTGTTATTTAAATATTATATGTTAAATATTTTTTGAAAAAATTAAAAAAGCTCAATTTTTGAACTTTTGCAAGGCTGTAAAAAAAGCTCAATTCCAATCAATGAGGACTTTTAGTATGTTATTATTTATATCTTAATTCAACTTTAAAAAAAAAAAAAAATTTGGTTGGGAAGTTTTTCGGTCATTTTTCCTTTGTTGACTGGCCTATAATTAAATACCTGTTTGTAAATTTTAAAGGAACTTCCTGCAAACTTCTCAAAAGTAAACGATTGACCATTTAATGTAGCCGGTTTTACAGGTTTAACCAATAATAACATATCATTCATGAGGAAACCTACAAGTTCTTTACCACTTTTGGTTTTTGATAAACTACCATAGTGAATAAACTTCCTAGACCCTAGAGAATTTGTTAAGGAATTAAATATAAGTTGTTCTGTTAAACCATCGCTATTCACATGTGATTGTAACCATTCCAATCGGTCAGAATTTTCTTTTTCTCGAACACCTTCATTCACCTATAAATCAACAAATTCCAAAATTCAATTTATATTTTAAGATATTTTTATATTTTTATACTTGAAGACATATTTCTTCTGCTTTGGAAATCGCTTCATTTAAATGCAAACGATCTGGATGTGAATCAGGAGTATGTTCCAAAATCTTGAAATATATTAAATAGTTATTAGTTTTATATTAGTTGTTTTTACAATAGAAATTTACAGAAATAAAAAAAACTTTAATGGCTTAAAACAACATAACTTATAGCATAATAGATAAAATTTCAACCTTAAGTTTGTCAACTTAAAATTAATTATAATAAAAAAATAGAAAGTTTTTATTAATTATAAAATAACTTAAGATTATTATAATTCAATATTTCTGAGACCTGAAATCAAAACGAATATTCGTCTACAGAGTGATCAATTACGACACTTACTTTCTCAGAAACTATTGACTATATTCAATTTTTCTAAAGAAAATCCGTAATGTTTCTTGATTCAAAACACTCTACTATAATATGTAGTAGTAATTTTTTTTTTTGTTTTATCCCTTTAGGTTTAAAAAACCCAGCACAGAGGGGTCGCAGCACAGTGATGACGTGGCATAGTTGGGTCAAGTATAATGATATCTGATAGTTATTAAAATCACTATCAAAAATAAACGCTTCGATGCAAATCTTTAGATAGTGTTTAATTTTAAAAAAATTGGTGTTTTATTCCAAAAGCTACTTGATCTGCTGGTTCCTTATTAATATCTCGATTAAGATAAAGTATGTCGAATGAAAAAGGGTTTATTAAAAAATATTATTTCTCATAAAAAAATTGTGTGGATCCATAAACTTTTCAATAAGTTATAGCATTATAAAGTTAAATATAATATAAATAATAAAATCGAGAATTTTCACACGAAAATAGCATTCGGTAGCCATTTTCGCCGTGAAGACAAGTCCAGAGGTCAAATTTTTTTTTTTCAAATTAAAGTATATTACATTAGCTTTAATTTAAGATATATATAAAAGTGTCAGACCTTCCGGAACATTTTCAAAAGTTAAGTTGAAAAAGTTAATTTTTTGTGAAAAAGTTGTCATTTTAAATTCCCCCCTGTGGGCAGAAAAACGGTCAAATTTACAAAAAAAATATACCAAATGATAGGTAAAGACATCAAGCATCTATAAAAAAAAAATTATATTCATATGTTCATTTTTGAAAAAGTTAC
>NW_026099574.1:33305712-33395011 GCF_025091365.1 Daktulosphaira vitifoliae
ATTTTTTTAACTTAAATTTTGAAAATGTTCCGGAAGGTCTGACACTTTTATATATATCATAAATTAAAGCTAATGTAATATACTTTATAATAGTAAAAAAAAATTTCGGGCTTTATTTTATCTTCAAGGTGAAAATGGCTACCAAAGGCTATTATTGTGTGAAAATTCTCAATTTTATTTTTTACATTTTTAACATAATAATGCTATAACTTATTGAAAAGTGTATTGATCAATATAATTTTTTTATGGGAAATACTATTTTCTAATAATCTCTTTTTTATTCTACATACTTTGTCTTAATCAGGATATTAATAAGGAACTAGCAGTTTATGAAGCTTTTAGAATAATCCACTAATTTTTTAAAATTAAACACTATCTAAAGATTTGCATCGAAGCGTTTTTTTTTTATAGTGATTTTAATCACTGTCAGATATCATTATACTTGATCCAACTATGCCACGTCACCACTGTGCCGCGACCCCCCTGTGCTGGGTTTTTTNTGATCCAACTATGCCACGTCACCACTGTGCCGCGACCCCCCTGTGCTGGGTTTTTTTTTTTAAATCGGAAGATAAAGGGTTATGCAGGGAGGTTCAAAACTTAAAAATGCATCTAGAAAAAAGAATATTTTCAACTTAATTTTTAAAAGTGTACAGGAAATACTGACACTATTATATATATCTTAAATTAAAGCTTATGTGATTTACTTTAATATGAAAAAATAAATTGGACTTTATTTTGTTTTCATAGTGAAAACAGAAATCAAAGTTAACAAAAAAAATACGAATTTTGTAAAACATTACACTATTAAATAATGAAATATCATTTTGATACTATATTTAATTGCTATAATAATTATTTATACATATATTACACTTATAAAATATTAATTATTTTTAAGTAAATCTTGTTGTTAAAATAGATGCTACAATTGAAATATTCAAAACTATATTCCTTATAATTATATTCTATAGTTTTTAACTAATTAGTAATAATATTAAAATTTAGTGGTGATAGAAAAAATGTAATTGCAGATTTGAAATTGGCACGAAAAAATTAAATAATAATAGTATATTTTTGAATCTGATGAAAATTCCTTCTAAAACCTTTAATTCAAAATAAACAACAAATTATTTTTCAGAAAATTTTTATATTAAGCCCGTTAATTTTTATACACGTTTGTCATAAAAGTAATAACTATTTTATAATTTTTTATAAAGTCTCTGATAAAATTACAATACTAAATTATTAAATATATTTAATAATTTATAAATGTGATTGATATATATCAATCACATACTATATTTAATTGCAATAATAAATATTTATTCATATATTATAATTCTAAATAATAAAACTTGTAATCAGGACACAAATAAGGAAATAGGAGATCATGTTGCTTTTGGAATAATCCACCAATTTTTTCAAATTAAACACTATTTACAGATTTTCATCGAAGCGTTTTTTATGATAGTGATTTTAATCACTGTTAGATGTCATGTATACTGGACCCAACTATGCCACGTCCCCACTGCGCTAGGTTTTTAATCCTTGATTTTTTACTTTCAAATAATTTTTTTAGCGTGAGTTCATAATTTACCTTTTGAACAAGTAATGGATATTTTGTTATTCGTTGCATAGGTTTTATAAGAAAAGAACTAAGAGGTAATCCTTTTGTTCGACAATCGCTTTGACAGCGCTTAGCGATTTCACGAAAAGCAACATTGGTTTCAGTTAATTTTTGTAATGTTATGGCAGCATTTAACTGGCAACTACAAAATCGTACATAACGTGTCATCCTTGGAAACTAAAAATTACAACATAATTTACATTTAAGCATTTAAATAAAAATGTACAAAAAGTTAGATCAACCAAAAAGATTTCTTACATGTTCACATAAAATATCACCAACTATTCGCACAACTCCAGCAGGACTCATATCTTTACGTACTCGTAATGATCTAAATAAATATAAAACTATTTAACAATAAAAATTTTTCTTTTATTTGAAAACTATACTAAAATGTTTTTCTTATGATATTATTTTTTAATTCTTTATAATATGAAAACAAGTTGACTGAATTATTTACAATTTTCAAAAATTCATATGCTCAATACATTATGTCTGTACCAATTTATATTATACAAGAAAAATAATATTTCTAATATTATATTATATATAATATTATATATTATAAAATAAATCTAATATTTTACATAATATTAGATTTAGCACATAGGATACTTCTCTGCGATTTAATCATTTTATCAAATTTTTACTGATTGCCAAAAAGTTAAACATTGATTTCAAGTCTTCATATAATTATAAAATTCATTTTCAATGTTTTACATTTTTAACATTAAAAATTATAACATACGTTATAAATTTTTTTAAGTATAATAAATATTATGAATACATAAACAAATTATAAATCACTTCTTTCAAATTGATATTTTGAGTGTCATTAGTAACTAATAGTTTTTCTTAGTAGAATATAATTGAAACACTTATTTGAGAGACAAATTATACTTATTTAGAAAATTAGTTTCCAAGGGAAAAATGTTTTTTATGGACAGATAGGGAGAACATGTAATAAGTACGCTTAAAAATGTTAATCTAATAAGCGTCTATGGCTTCGTTGGAAAAAATGATGAATAGAAAATTCTTTGGTAGTTTTATGTATTTTTAATGAAATTAAGTATCTACAAATTAAATAAAAACCAAACCTACATGCATTGATTGATTTATAAAAATAATGCTATCATGGTATTAATGATATAATTTAATAAAAATAACATAATTCAAAATTCAAAATGATGAAAATTATCCAATTAAAAAGTCAAGAAGGTGAAGGCAACTGATCCCTATGCATCTGCCTGCAGACGCCCATGTGTCTGATTAAGATTCTAGGTATAAACTTATTGTAGTAATTCGTAAATTTAACCCTGTATTGTAAAAATGACGCATTATCAGAGTTTTTAAACGCGTTCCCTTAAGTTAAAATAGGGTCATTTATATATTCTTTTTTGCTATTAACTCGGTGTATCTCATCAAATACTTTCTTTTAGCTATTTCAGTTTTAACGCAACAAACTATTGATAGCTTAAACAGTTTTTTTTTTTACTTTGTTCTACTAGTATTAAATTTAAACTCGTGTAATTTTTCAAGTAAATGGTTCAGTTACAAATTTGCAAATAAGAGCTATAGATCTTGGCATCAAATTACAGAAGATTAGAAAAAAATGTTATCATCAAAACATTATTGTTTTAAAAGAACTTCATTTAAGTAAGTTGTTTTACTAGGGCCTCGAAGTCTTTAATTAGACTTTATCATAAGTGCCGTTACCAGATATGAGAAAAGTAACTTAAATAATCTGCAAGAGCGTAATTAGATTTACGTCCAAATTAGGATATACATAAAAAAAATTTTCACCTCTCCTTCCTAAAGAAAATAAATTGCATATTCGTTATATAATTACTTTTGTTGTTAGGGATATAACAGCTCGTAATTATACAAGTGTTAATCTGTTTACAAAAAATAGAATAATTTTTAAGATTGTGGCTTCTTAGTACTATTTTGGGTTACAATTATAGGCGTAATTAAGGGGCTTAGTTTCACGCAGGGGAATCCGCAAGGATTACGGGCCTAACCACCCCGCGGACCCTAGTTATTTCAGTGGGGGTGGCAACACGTACCACTGTTCTTAGCCGGTCATAACTTTGGTTAGTTGGGACCGGTAGGCCTGGGCATACATGTTTTCTAACAGCGAATAGGCCCCCCTAACCCAGCCATACCAAGTGAAAGGGTTGCTAACTTGTCACAGGGTAGTTAGCCGAAAGGTAAAGTGACCATTGGGATCCTCTATGGCACCTGGTGCGCCATAGAGTATACAGCCTTGTCACAGTATCGAGCTCTGCTGCGGCGGACCTTTATTTCTCGACTATTCGTGGGAACTATATGGACAAAAAACATAGAAAAACCACAAAACAACGAACTTGAGACGATCAGGGATCTAATGGACAACTTGTCGAAACAAGATCGTGAACTGACGACTCTTCGCAGAAGAATCGCCGAACTTGAAGGTATCAATGCGAATAACGGGACACTTGGTGAACCGTGTGCTAGCAAAGAGACAGCAATGTCAACAAATGTAGATCAGCAATCGCAAGATCAACTGGGAGCAGTAGCTAACAAAATCGAGGGTCTAAAACTTAGACCTGAGAAACTGAGCGGCAGTCAGAGGCGGAAGCTGAAGAGGAGCCGAGCAATCATGGAGGGACAGAAGAACATACCAAAGGAGGGAGACAAGGGAACCGATGATTTGAAAAAGTCAAAGGGAACCGAAGTTTAAAAACCTGAGGACGAGGGTCAAGAACCTCTATGTAAGAAAACTCATTGGGTACCGACCTACAGGGACGTGGTAACCGATGATAAAAAAGTGGCTTTGGTCCTTGCAGGCTACCCTACTAACAAGTTGACCACAGAGCAGGGGCTACTCATTGAGTCTTGTGTTGGAGACTTGACACTGTCGGATACTGATGGAACCGACATACCAAGGTTTGAAGACACCAGTCTCACTGATGGAGCACTTGTGATCAGTGCAGCCCAAGAGAGCTCTCTTAAGTGGCTCACTGATCGTGTCAACCTGATAAAACCTTAGGACGGTGAAGAACTCCAATTGGAAGCCTACAACCCGATCAAGTACAAACGGATGGTCACTCATATACCAGGGCTCCCAAAAGAGTCTAAGAAGATTTTGGAAATTTCGGCAAAACAAAACCCAGAGCTGAACACGGCGATCTGGAAAGTCCACCATGAGATAGAGGTTGGCCCGAAAGGACAAACTTTGTTCCTAAGTGTGGATGAAAAGAGCATGGCCAAACTGGAGAAACTGAAGCGCAGTCCATATTTTGAAATGGGCAGAGTTTGCTTCACAGACTATGTTGCCAAGCAGCCACCAGCCCGGAAGGATGTGAAAAAATCTACTACTCAAAAATCTGGGAAGAGGAAGGCCGAGTGCCACTCGGAAACGGAGGTAAGGCACAGGTAAGAAACAAACGGACACACTTCACTCCTGCCTCGAAAGGGAAGGGAGAAAGTGTGTTACGTAAGGGAAGGGACCCAGGAAACCGCCACCCTCAATAATGGCCACAGCTGAGGGGGGAACCTCTCCACGGATCCAAAAGCAAATGTGAAGAGCGAACCTAAGGTACGGTCGCCACCTGGGGACAGCGAGGGGACACCACCCACAGAGAGGGCTGTGTGACACAGGGACTGTATCAGACACCTGTATCACACCCAGTACAGCGTGCTTTCTCAAGCGTCAACATGAGTTTTTCTGAATGGCAGACAATAGAATTAAATTCACGCAAATAAACCTACATCACAGTAAAGAGGCCAGTAGAGTATTACTAAGGACCCTAACTGAGAGGCATACAATACCCTTACAAATAACACTTATTCAGGAACCATGGATAAATGGTGACCAGATTAAGGGGCTAAATCTAAGAAATTTTAAACTGTTTCATAAACAAGCAGATAAACCAAGAACTTTCAATTTGATTAATAATAAAGTTAAAGCCAGCTTGATACTTAATCTATCAAGTGCAGACTTGACTATTATTAAAGTAACACTAAATGATGGTAAAAATATTATAGTAGCTTCAGGATACCTACCATATGAGGTCACAGACCCAGGTAGGGACCTAACTATGCTCTTTAATTATTACAAAAATGAAAAATTAGAACTAATCCTAGGTATGGATGCTAATGCACACCACACTATTTGAGGGAGTAGAACATCAACCAAAGAGGAGAGGTTATAATGGATCTATTGATGATTACAGACCTTAGTATACTGAATAGAGGTAGTGAACCTACTTTTGTTATCAGGAACAGGCAGGAAGTCATTGATCTGTCAGTTTGCTTAAAAGGGTTACTTCAAAAGATAAAAGGGTGGAAAGTATCCTCCGAATCTTCTCTTTCTGATCATAGGCACTTAAGATTCACTTTAGAAATTAACAAAGTTGAGATGGAGTACTATAGGAACCCGAAAAGAACAAACTGGGACAACTACAGGGTTCTTAAGAATAACATTCCCTACAAAGTGGAGATCACTGCACGAAGATAATGGAATATTAACCACCTGACTGAAAAAGGAGGATTTGTGATATATACAGATGGATCCAAAAAACCAGGAAAGGTAGGTGCTGGAATTTGGGGCTTAAAGCCACGAATAAATGTCAGTATGTAATTGGGCACAACACCCTCTGTTTTACAAGCAGAGGTGAGGGCGATACTGGTAGGGGCTCAGAATCTGCTCGTATACAAAAATAGAAAGATAACTATCTTAAGTGATAGTCAAGCGGCTTTGAAGGCACTCTGTAACGATCAAGTGAATTCAAAGCTAGTCCTTGAATGCAGGGAAACTTTAGAATCACTATCGAAGTTCAACAAAGTTACACTAGTGTTGGTACCAGGACACAATGGTGTCACTGGAAATGAACTGACTTTCTTGCCAGGAAAGGAGCAGAGAACACCTATGTTGAACCAGAAACAGTGGTAGAACTCACTGAGCAGTCCTTCAAAGCGCTACCCAAGAATTGGTGCAGAAAATAACACAGAGAAATCTGGAAGTACTTGGTAGTACCTACACAATCTAAAATATTTATCAAGACCCCTGGTATACTGTTGGGTGATCTTAATAACATGACTAAACATCAAATGAGCACTTTGACTGTTCTACTGACAACACATGGTCACTTGCTTAAACATCTTAACGCAATGGGAGTATTGGAATCACCATTGTGCAGGAAGTGTGGAGTAGAAGAGGAAGACTCATTCCACATTATGTGCGAATGTGAAGCCTTGTCCATACTAAGATCACACTACTTAAATAAACCTTTTCCTGAAAAAGAAGATATTAAAAACCTAAAACCCAGAGAGATACTCAATTTCTTTAATTTCTGTATTTATGTTTTTTTAGAGTATTAAATTGTGTTATAATGAACATTATTTACTAAAATTAAATTGAGATACCAAGAACAGAAAGGATCAATGTGACAAAAAAATTATTAAAAGAAAGTTAAGTTTCAAGTTTGAAGAATGATACCTATATATGTTTTGGTAAAAAAGCCATTTTTTAATAACATTATTTTTCAGTTTATGGATTATTTAAAAGAATTATAATTTAATTAAGTTATAATTTAAAAAGAATGGTAAAAATCCAAACTCACAAGTGACCTATATTATATCAATATTCTGATGAACACAAAAAAACGGAAAATAGCATTTACGAAACAACAAAACATATTGTATATATTTTTAAAACATTATAATGAATTTTTTTTTGTTGATTAATAATTTTTTTCTTGGAAAATTTCACAATGGTCACATTAAGCCTGGATTTTTGCCTACTCAAGTCACTTTGCTCTATTTTGCCCTGGATGCCAAATTATACAGTAAAAATATAACTTACGTTAAGAACATTTGATTGCACTCAATTATTTCTTCCCAATTTATGAAAATTTGTCGTATTTCAGAAGTAGTAAGAACTTTGCTTTCATACAAAGGTTTTTCAAAAACCTAAAATACATTACTTTTTTGTACATTTTATTTATAAAATATCAATAATAACAACATATTATCATAAGAGGCTGCTCTTTAACAATTAAAAAATAATGTTTTATGAGAAAAAATGGTCAGAATGGTTAATGAAAAGGTTCATAAACTATATTTTTAGCTTCTTAAAAAAATTATAAAATGACAATTTATGGTATTATATTAATTGAATCTTTTAGAAATATGAATTTGAAAATATGAAAATCATTGTAAATCAATATGTAAGTATTGTACAATAATTACATATATAAATAAATTAAATAATTGATAATATATATATAATAATAATAAAACATCAGTTTGTTGCAAAAACTTTGTTATGGGTATAGTTCCTTTATCACTATTAACTCTATAAATACACGATCTTCATTTTTTTAAGACTATAAAAGATATGAACTTTTATGTTGTTGTAATAAAAAAATCAATCATATATTTATGCATTTAATACGGTAATAAAAAAAAAAAAAAAGTTATAACTAAATCGTAAGAATTTCCACACTAAGGCAACACAAATTTTTCAAAAATTACTAATCCAAGACATAGAACAGTGGTGAGGTCAATTATATATCCAAATTCCAAAAATTACATAATATACAGATTTAAATCACGAGATTAACCAATGAAAAATTAAAAAATTATTAACTTAACAAAAATTGATTCATTCAATTGAATTTATTATTAAACAGTTTTATTTTATAGACTTCTACAAATTATCTTTTTAAAATATATTTTGGAACCCACCCAGGATTGCGTTTTTCATATTTTATGTTTTTTAAAAAGTGAGATATCTAAGGGTTATATTACTAGGGTATCTAGAATTTTTTATCTGGCTAAGCTGAAAAAAAATTTTGTATGCCTTTTTCTTTCTTGTGTATTAACGGCTACTAGGGCCATACCGTCAAACAACCAATCCTCCAAGTCTTTTTGTCCGGTGCTTTTGTTTTTCATTCATAGCCTCCATTTAACGATTCTACCTCTCTCTTTACCACGTCTTCCCATCTTAAACGGGATCGTCCAAGAGGCCTTTTCCCTTCTGGGTTTTCTGCCAATACCATGTTTAGTAATGGGTTCTGACTACGCGCAGGCATGTCCAGCCCACTATAACCTCCTACTCTAGATTATATTTAATATGTTTGGATGATGAAATAGTTCCTCCAATTCTTTGTTTTTTCTTATTCTCCATCAGTCAGCTTCCTCGTCTTTTACTGGACTAAAGATCTTTCTTAGGTTTTTCCTCTACAGAATAAACAATTTATTTTCTTCCTTTTTTCTTAATGTCTATGTTTTTGCTCCTTATGTACTTATAGGTCGTAATAGGGTAATATACAATTGTATCATTATTTCTCTCGACAGTAACCGTGACCCTAGTATTTTTGTGAGTCCGTAAAGACATTTTTTTCCCGATAGGATTCTTGTTGCTACTTCCTTTTCAGTTTCATTTTTTTCGGTTAATACCGAACTTAAGTATTTAAATTGTATGACTCGATTGAATTCATGGTTAACTATTCTCGTACTATATCTTCTCCCCACCACCATGTATTCAGTTTTACCTTCGTTTATTTGTAAGTCAACCTTTTTCGATGCTTCCTGTAAAGGAAGGAGTAGGCACAATGCTTGGAATATACATTGGAAAGAAAGTGAAAAAAGTTCTTTGGAGTACGTAAACCCAAGAGTAGAGTAATAGAAAATAAAGGAGAAATTATTTATGAGCAGAAATAGGTAGTAATTAGATGGAAGGAATACATAGAAGTACTATATGATGAAGAACTAGTTGTTACAGATTAAAAAAAAAATGATATAGAGCAAGATAAAGAGCATGTAGAATTTCCGGTATTAAGAGAAGAATTTGACAAAGCATTAAGAGACTTAAAACCAAAGAAAGATCCAAGCCGAGCTTTGGAAGGAAGTAGGAGAAAATATGGTGAATACATTATTTAAATTCATTACATATATTTACAAAACGGGAGGTATACCTACAGACTTTGTAAAGAGTATAATAATTCCCATTCCAAAGAAGACATCAGCTAAAAAGTGTGAACAATATCAAACAATTAGCTTGCTCTCGCACGCCTCAAAGATTTTATCAAAAATTATGCATGAGAGAATGGAAAAGAAGATAGAAGAAATACTATCAAAAGACCAATTAGGATTTAGAAAAAATATAGGATTTGAGAAAAGCAATATTGGCTTTAAGATTAATAGTAAAAAAAAAGAATACGGAAAGATAATGCGATGTTTATTGCTTTTTTTGATATTGAGAAGTAATTCAATAATGTGGACTGGGAAATAATGTTAAAAACGCTAATTAAGTTAGTTAAGAACGGAGTTGCAACCACGGAAACAAAACTGTTTAATGAATTGTACAAAAATGAAATAACAATCATAAAAATGGGAGGTATTTAAAAAGAGTCCAAAATAAAAAAAGGTGTTTGGGAGGAATATACATTATCACCTTTACTATTTAATGCCTACATTATGTATGGTTCAGTGTTGGGCGCTTGATAAGAAACTAGAGCAGAGAATGAGTGTAGCAGAGATGATAATGCTTAGATGGATGAGTGGTGTGACTAGAGAAGATAGGATAAGGAACGAGGATATAAGAGGAAGTATAGGTGTAGCGTCAATCGTGGATAAGATGAGAGAAAATAGACTTAGATGGTTTGGTCATGTTATGAGGAGAGAAGAATCGGAAGCTGTAAGAATATTTATAGAAATGAATGTCGAAGAAAGAAAAGGTAGAGAAGACCAAAAAAGAGATTGAGGGATGTTATTGAATGCGATATGAGGACAGCAGATGTGAGCGTAGATGATGTGGGAGATCGTGTCAAGTTGAAGTTTAGGATAAGGGTGGCCGACCCCAAGTAGTTGGGATTAAGGCGAGGAAGATGAAGAAGACTATTTAATGCCAACATTCAAGAAACCATAGATATTACAGCTAGGAATAAAGGTAAATGATCACAGAATAGACATGCTGAGATTGATGAAACTGTAGAACAAGTAAAAAATTTCATATATTTGGGTAGCACTATAAGCTCAGATGGAAGATGCAAAAAGGAAGATATAAAGAAAATATCCTAAGCTGAGGTGGCATTTATAAAAATAGAAGTATTTTTGCTTCAAAAAACATTGACCTTAATATTAGAAAGAATCTACTAATAACGTACATCTGGAGCATTGTGTTATTTGAATGCGAAACATGGACTATTGAAAGAGAAGAAATGAGAAGAAAAGAGGCATTTGAAATGTGATGCTATAGGAGGATGGAAAAGATAAGTTGAACTGATAGAATTACTAATGAAGAAGTTTTAGAATGGGTATCTAAGAGAAAATTAATATGGAAGAGTATACAGAAAAGGCAAAATTAATTAATGGATCATACTTTAGTAAACAACGGGTTGCAATTATTAATCTTAGAAGGAATAATCGATGGAAAAAATCATAGAGGAAGATCAAGATTGCAATACATAAGTCAGATAATAGAAGATCAAGGATGTAATTCATATCAAGAGTTGAATAGAAAGGCTAGTGATAGAGAAACATGGAAGTTGCTGCAAACCAATCATTAGATTGAATACTGTAGAAAAAAAATTTTCAAAGGGAACATCAAATACAAGCTGCCCCAGGGAGCTGAAACCCTAAATACGCTATTGAGGTAAATTACCTCTTGAAAATGTTTAAATGCAATAAATTAGGTTTATTGGTGGGCGCGTTATTTGGGAACAACCTAATAAATCTAACAGTCCAATATTTATTATATTAGTAGGTTTTAGTATGGCATAAAAAAAATAGTCATTTTCCAAATAAATATTAATATTTTTTGTTACTTCTGAGCTATTTTTTCGTTTTAGGAAATGTTGTTCATAATTAAATGTATACTCATTAAAGTTTTTTTAACTTGTTTTACTGGAATAACAAAAAAAGTTATTATAATATATTTAAAATACAAAAAATTTAATTAATGATAATACTTCGAGAAATTACTATATTTTCCTAATGAAAAATGTTTTTATTAATGTTAAATTTTCGATTATTTTTTAATGGCTTCAAAAATTAGTCAAATTGAGTAATATGATTAAAATATTCAAAATTTAACATTAATAACGTTTTTTAATTATCATAATTTATTAATCTTAAATTTAATCACCGATTGCAAGTGAAAGCAAATAAAAACCTAGATATACCTCATGAACAGCAATCATATCTTCAATGTAAGCTTGTTCTGTAGTTATTAATTCTAGTATGTGTTGTTGTCTTTTTCGTTCTTCTTTACTCAATGTCACTTTTAATGTAACTTCAGCTATATTCATATAACAAATAAACAAAATACTGATGGACTTATTCACAGTATTTATTTTTACAATAATTATATTCAAATTTTTATTATTGTAGTAAAGAATATTACTAGTAGTATAATGAACTCCTCTAAATGAAGTATGTTTAAAGATAACTGAATGGTTACATCATATTTTAATAAAAAGTAAACTTATAGAACTTATTAAATTAAACTAGTAAAATGAGGTTGCACATTTATGATAATATGAAGTTTATTAATGTTTTTCAATACAGAGTTAGTACATTTAAAGTGACTATAACAATAATGTCAGTTTATACGTGTTTCACTAAATATCTAAACAAATTAAACAGTTTTAATAATAAGATTTAAATAATTTTATTATAATTAAAATATCAATGATTTTGTATGATCATACAGTATTTGTTTTAAAAATGTATTTTCAAGGAGAAAATATCAAAATATTATTTTTAGATAACTATAAGAAAAATTGATTCTACATTTAAATCTAAAATTAATAATGCTATAAGATATGGTAGCAAGTAATACTAAAAATATCACATAAAATAACAAACAGTTCATTAAAATAATCTTTAAAAATTTTGAAATTAACAAATAAAATATAATTGATATTTAAATAATTAAAAATATATATTACAATAATTAAAAAACATTATAGTAAAAGAAAATATATTAAAATTACTATGGAGGGAAAATATTGCACTAAAGTATAAATATCACTATATTTAAGACATTTTTTTCATAATTTGAGTTAAATAAAATTAAAAAATCTAAATAAATAATAATAGCTTTAGTTTTTGACTCATAAATTAATAAAATTACATGAATTGTATTTTATTTTTTGAGATTAATGAACCCATGCAATTATATTAAAAATAAGCAAATAGTAATATTTTACAAATAAGATCTAAAATGTAAAATTTTTTCTCTATTTAAAAATATAAGATTTCAAACCTAAAAACTATTTTAAAGATAACTGAGATTAATATAGTAGTATATCTTGATGCTTGACCTCTGATGAATTTCTAGCCAGTGAACAAACTTGTATAACACACTCCTACAATAAAAAAAATAAACAAAAGAGACAGCATAAAGAAGATGTAATTATAAAATGAGTAGAAATATTCATAAGAATAGCTAGTTAATTTAATTTAAATAAATATATATTAATTATTTAGAAGAGTTCATTATATTAGTTAACAAAAAAATTATTCCTATAAAGTATTCTAAAAAATGTTAAAAATAATATGATTTTTTTATCCCAGTCAATTAAGTCAAGTTTTTAAGTACTTCACTTACACAAAAGTGCCACATAATTACTAGGAAACAAGCCAGTTTTTCCATTAAGTTCTCCTCTCCACCAGGCTTGTTCCTCTTTTGACACCAGTGTAATAATTTCATCCTTTTGAAAAGTTAACTCATCACTATGTACAGCATTGAATGGAAAGAGTGCTATAACTTTTTCTAAAAAAAATTATAAAATAAAGCATAAACATATAATAAATTTATCTATTGCTTTATAATAATTATTATTTTTAATATAACTTAAATGTTATTAAAAAATTAAATGTTAGTAATTGAAATTTGACATCTATAACACTGGCACAAAATTTAAATGTTATTTTTTAGCATTGATGTGAAGCTGAGAACATATTAATTTTATTATTATGTGTTTTTTTTGTGTTTGTTACCACTTTTTCTCAGCTCCTACCAAACTGATTTTTTTCAATGATACGTCAAAAGATCAAAAATCATATCTAATTGAAGACATTCCTCAAAAATAGAAATAATTTCCCACATTCTCTGTAAATGGCGCAAATCCCCCCAGAAAATCTGTAAATATTGTTTTTTTTAAAATTTTTTTTTTATATTGAAACCTTAAGTATTTCCCTTTTTATTTTGATAATTTAACCTCTACATGCCCGCAGAGGGGGATTCAAAATAGCACCTTTTTTACATAAGTCAACTTTTTCATCTTAAGTTGTGAAAATGTTCTGGAAATACTGCGTCATTAAAACATATGTTAAATTAAAGCTTATGTTACAAACTATATATATATATATATTAGGGTGGTCCTTATTTTTCAACTTCATAATATTTCTTTGGCGTTATTGTATTCATTATTTATTTCCCATGTGGTAGGATCTTCATATAAAAACTTGAATTTTAATTTAAATCACTCGAATAATTACCATGAATTGTTGCTGAGCAACAATATTATCCTCCATAAAAATAGTAAACAACAAATTTACAAGGGATGAAAATCAAAAGCAATTTATATTACAAGTATGAAATTATATAATAATTTAATGCAAAATTTAAAATTTAAAATTACTATATTTGTATTATAACCTTTACTTTGGACTATTTTAGGTGGTTCAACAATATCGCCAGCTGTATCCCAGTTGTAGCCAAGAAATTTTGAATAAAAAATATTCAAATTGGAAAAACTATTATTGTGATAAACAATTATTATTTTATTGTTTGTTTTTTTTTTTTTTTAATTAATATAACTAAGAAAATTTGTTTGTTTATGAACAAAAAAACATACATGCAAAAAAAATTTAAAAAAAAAAACACGTTTTCGTAGTTGTTTTAAATTTTTATTTGGAAAGGATTGATAATTCAAAAAAAACTCAAATAACGTTTTTTATAGAAGATATCACGGTAATTAATATTACTTCTGTACAATTTCTGCGTACAATTAAAATTTAAGACACTGGAAAAGTATAACTGAAAACTATGTCATTTTTTTAAAAAAAATAAGTGAAACAGATTTTTCTTATTTTTACGAAAAATATTAATTTTACAAAAAAATAATAAATTACCTTATTTTTTGTTCACATTTAGTTCTATAAAAATTGTTCTTTGTGTTTTTGGTGAAACTTCAAAAATAAAGAGCGTACACTCAAAAAAAGAAAATCCACCCCATTTTTGAAGAACTTCAACCCCTTTGAGGCACGTGAAGGGGTTGACTTATTGTACTCAGATTTTACCAGTTTCATTTTTTCAGTGAACCTAACGAAATTTTGAGCCCATGACTCTGAATTTATGAAGTCGAAAAATAAGGACCACCCTAATATATATATACTTGAATATTTGAACTACGTTTGGTAAAATAAATAAAACTGACAACAAAAATAATAAAAATTAAATTTTAATATTTTTTATGGTAAACAATTAGTTATATAAACTAAGATCTATAATTGTACTCAGATTTTACCAGTTTCATTTTTTCAGTGAACCTAACGAAATTTTGAGCCCATGACTCTGAATTTCTGAAAAAAATTTTTTCTTCTATAACTAAGGACCATCCTAATATATATATATAGTAAAAAAAAAAATGTGTCCTGATGACTTATCTTCTACGTGTAAATGATTGCCATAGTTAAAAGACATGCTATTTTTGTGTTGAAATTTTATTAGTATTGATGCAAAGCTGAGAAGGTATCTTTCATTCGATATATTTTTTTTTAAATCAGACCATTTCCCTTTATACAGAGTGGGTTCAAAACTTAAAAACTTAACTTAATTTTTAAAAGTGTTCCGGAAATACTAATACTTTTATATATATCTTAAATTAATGCTTATGTAATATACTTTGATATGAAAAAAAAAATGTTTTCTTTATCTTGGCTTCATGGTGAAAACGGATATCTAAGTTAATAAAAAAATAAGATTTTTGTAAAAAATTCTTTTTTATATTTTTAACTTTATAATGCTATAACTTTTTGAAAAATGTATGGATCAATACAATTTTTTTATGGGAAATACTATTTATACATCTCTTTTTTGATACTGATTTGCAACATCTAAATTAAAATAAAATAGTTTACCTTTAGAACAAGTTGATGTAGTTGTTACAGGCATTACTGGGGTATTATTTTTTATAGCTGGAGAATTTGCCCTACCAGTACTTCCACCTAATGGCTTGACATATGAAGCTGGAAACCATCCAATCTGCCTTTTTTGTCCTTTTGCCTAAATTAATAAAATAAAAATGAAAATTTTATTATTTTAAATTCATCAACTATCTTTTTAAAGATATAATTATTTTCTTAATGATTGGTTCCACAGTCCATGAGTATTTCTAGTACACAGTTTTAAAAGTCACAATAGTGTCATTTAATATAGTTAATCGTAACAGCGGTTCTTGTTGTAATCAAGCTATTGATGTCAAGATAAGACTAATAATTTCTTATCGTGTGACAGCTGTACAAATATTTTTCATCTGAACAATATACAAACAAAATTATGTGCCACTAAGTTAAAGTGTAATATTAATTTTAAAAATAAAAATATAATAAAAATTGATCACTTGTGGCTAGTTAATTAAGTAAAATTAAAACTATATTAAAAATATTATTAATTTAAAAANAAACTTAAATTCTTATGTCAGAAATGTGAAAAAGAAATATCACAAATCCCATCTATTAAATCACTTATGATAGGATTGAGGGACAATACTTGTAGACTAAAATCTGATATAATTAATTTAAACTCGTGAAAAAAAATTATATGTTAATAGTATTGTAGCTAAATTAACCTAGAAGCAAAAATGAGCTAAAAATGTGATAGGTTAAAACATAGTAAATAGTTCTATTATTGCTAAAAGGATTATACATGATTAAAGTGCAATATTTGAAATTATAAAATTTTATTGGGTTTGAAACCTGCTAACATAAAAACCATAAGATCAGGAAAACTTATCCTGGATATTGAAGCAAAAACAATATTGAGGAAACACCAATCTAAAGGTGATAGAGTGGGTGTATATTTAAAAAATGATCAAATAAAAATGTAGCAACAACATCTCCAATACTAGAGAGGAATTAAAACAAAGAATTGAAAATGATATAATCATCAAATATGAGTTAGGAAAACTTAAAATGATTAAAAAATCAAAAAACGAGCAGCACTTAATGGATTAATTAACAGCATTTATAACTATTATCAAAATGTAAAAGCCCTAAGAACAAAATTAAATAAATGAACACTTAAATAGTAATAGAGATTATAAATAAAAATCATATAAAAAATATTATTATAACTATATATACAAAATGTTTTTTTTATCATAACCTAATCAATTACTTACAGAATCAAAATGGTTTAAACATTTTAGCTTCAATGCAAAGCTGTGAAGGTATTAATTTTTGTGTCTGTTATCACTTATTTTTAGTTCTCACTGAACCGATTTTGATGAAAAAAATTTCCTTATTCTTCGTAAATGGGATAAATCCCCCAAAAATTACAATTTTAAAAATCGATAAATTTCGACATTTTTTCAAATTATTTTTTACTTAAAACTGCCTTAACTTTTTCAAAAATGTATGGATTAATTTATTTTTTTTAAATACATTAGGTATTTACCTATCATTTGACATATATTTTTTTAAAAATGTGACCCTTTACCTGCCCACAGGAAAGATTTTAAAATGGCAACTTTTCCACAAAAAATAAACTTTTCAACATAAGTTTTGAAATTGTTTCGAAAATACTGACACTTTTATATATATTTTAAATTTACTTTAATATATAATATCACTAATATACTTTAATATGAAAAAAAAGAAATTCGAACTTTATAATGCTTTTATGGTGAAAATGGCTACCGTATTAAAAAATTTGCCATTTCTGTGTTAAAATTCTCGATTTCATATTTTTGATTTAATATTTCTATAACATTTTTTTTTTATTATTATTAAAATACCTTACAAGGGTTTGTCATAGTAATGAGTTCACCATTTTTAATAAAAGTTACAAGAATCTAACTTAAAGTGAATATAAATTTTAATTTATTTAAATATTTTGCATTTTACGTTAAAAAAAACGACTTTAAATTTTCGAACTAACTTAATTCGTCCTTTTTATCCAAAATGTAAGAGGTGTGTTCAGAAAATAACGGGAATTTTTAAATTTCGCGGGTTACAAGAGTCCGATTATCAAATTTTTTTTTCATAATTTTGGTACATTATGTCCCTGAAGTATAATAAAATTTCCAGCTGGATTCATTTTTTACTTTTTCAGTGGCAACCGCTAAGGTTAGACGTGTTTTTGAGATCGGCGATTTTTGTTTATTAAAAAAATTGATCAAAGGATTTGTATCAAATTTTGCGTAAAAATGAAATGAAGTGTAACAAAGTGTGTGAAATGTTAACAAAAGCCTATGGCGAGTTTGACATGTGTAAAACAAGGGTTTACAAGTGATATAAGCGTGTCCAAGATGGCCGTGAAGACATTGAATATGACAAACGTCTCGGACATCCCAGTACATCAACAACCTATGGAAACGTGGAAAAAGTAAAAGAAATAGTTATGAACGATTGCCGAATTACAATCAGAGAAGTCACTAATGATGTTGGAAAATATCGATTGGCTCATGCAATGAATTTTGTTCGAATATTTGGAAATAAAATGCGTAGCAGCAAAATTTGTTCCAAAATTTTTGAAATTTGAACAAAACCAGCGATGATGGAAGTTGCTCAGAAGTCAACGACGATGCAGAATTACTGAAACGTGTTATAACAATTGACGAAACATGGGTTTATGAATACGACGTCGAAACTAAGGGTCACAGTGAAGGCATTCTGGATCGCCAAGTTGAAAAAGGCTCAATAAATGCGATCGGACGTAAAGGTTATGCTCACTGTGTTCTTCGATTTTTATGGTATTGTACATTATGAATTCTTGCCACGAGGTCAAACGGTCAAATAGGAGTACTACCTACAAGTTCAAAGCCGTTTGCGTGAAGCAATCTGAAAAAACACCCAGATTTGTGGCAAAAGAATTCATGGCTTTTGCACCACAATAATGCACCTGATCATATTTCATTGCATGTTCATAAGGTTTTGGTCAAAACAACATTGTAACGATGTCCCAGCCTCCATATTCGCCAGACATGGCTCCGTATGACTTTTTCTATTTCTAAAAATAAAGAAAACCTTAAAGGGCTATCGTTTTACAAGCATGACATTAAAAGCGCATCACTGAATGGACTGAAGGCTATCCCAAAGATCGAGTTTGAAAAGTGTTTCGAGGATTTATTTGTATTCATAAATCACTTCAATAGAAATATTAATTATTTTTAAGTAAATCTTGTTGTTAAAATAGATGCTACAATTGAAATATTCAAAACTATATTCCTTATAATTATATTCTATAGTTTTTAACTAATTAGTAATAATATTAAAATTTAGTGGTGATAGAAAAAATGTAATTGCAGATTTGAAATTGGCACGAAAAAATTAAATAATAATAGTATATTTTTGAATCTGATGAAAATTCCTTCTAAAACCTTTAATTCAAAATAAACAACAAATTATTTTTCAGAAAATTTTTATATTAAGCCCGTTAATTTTTATACACGTTTGTCATAAAAGTAATAACTATTTTATAATTTTTTATAAAGTCTCTGATAAAATTACAATACTAAATTATTAAATATATTTAATAATTTATAAATGTGATTGATATATATCAATCACATACTATATTTAATTGCAATAATAAATATTTATTCATATATTATAATTCTAAATAATAAAACTTGTAATCAGGACACAAATAAGGAAATAGGAGATCATGTTGCTTTTGGAATAATCCACCAATTTTTTCAAATTAAACACTATTTACAGATTTTCATCGAAGCGTTTTTTATGATAGTGATTTTAATCACTGTTAGATGTCATGTATACTGGACCCAACTATGCCACGTCCCCACTGCGCTAGGTTTTTAATCCTTAATTTTTTACTTTCAAATAATTTTTTTAGCGTGAGTTCATAATTTACCTTTTGAACGAGTAATGGATATTTTGTTATTCGTTGCATAGGTTTTATAAGAAAAGAACTAAGAAATAATCCTTTTGTTCAACAATCACTTTGACAGCGCTTAACGATTTCACGATAATCTCTTGTGTATTATATAAGTATATTAATTCAAAAATTTGAAACTTAAAAATTTTATATCTAATAAACAAATAAATTGAAATTAAAAATTCAAATGCTATTACTATTAAATTAAAAACTCAAATATTTTATTAAAATTAAAATATGTATTCCCAATTAAAAAAACAAAGTCGACACTATAGGAAATAAGAGATGAACCAAAAAAGTATTACATAACTAATAAATCAAGAATAATTTGTATCTAAAGATAACCAAAAAGAAAATGTTTGAAATATTTTGATTAGTAAATAATTGAGTGGGTTATGATAAAAAAAAATCACTTTGTATAGTAGATAGCAAAGAAAATTTTGTTAATGAATTAAGCCTTCTATACAATTCTTTTGGTAAACATAAATTTATTATATGTTGTGATTTTATTATTCCCTATTTTAGTTATAGCAATGATGATTCACTAACCATTTGTATTCCAGAATACCATAAAAACTTTCAAAATATTATGAGTTACTTAAGATTTTCTTAAATAATTTAGGTAGAACCCTTGATTTAGTATTCATATTGGATGCAACTGTACAAATTAAACAAGCCGAATCTTATTTTCCATTCTGCTCTACACATAGATAACACTTTTCAATTAGTGCACCATATGCATACTACTTTCACTGTATATGACTTTAAAAAATCTGATCATCATAATATTAATAGTTACTTATTTTCCCTAAAATGGTCATCAATACTCAATTCCAATGATAATAATAAAAATGTTTATGAACACTTCTTATATTCCGTAAATAGTTAAGTACCAAAAATAAAATTTATTTATGAAGCATTGTCTAGAATACAGCTTATCCTTTCAATAAAAAACAAAAAACAATCCCACAGTAATTATAAAAAATATGCAAGCATAAATAGAAACTACAGTTTCAATGATATATGAAAGTAATGCAAAATCTTATAAGAATATCTATTCTTCTATGAAAATAAAAGTTTATGCAGATGACTTAAAAATATTCAAAATAGTTAATAATTTTGGATGACCATATAATTTTCTTTACTCGTGATTTAAAATTATTCAATCTATTTCATAGTATTTGACAGTAAGTTGTTTTTTAATAAGATGTTATAAAACACAAGTAAGTTGTGTTTTATTTTTTTAATTCAAGAAATAAAATATTGTTCCTATTTTATATGCTGTACATTACCTCTATATTGTTTTAGTCATACAACAAAATGTTTGGTTTATGATTTATTAATACATTTTAACTTCTTACTTTTGGTTAAAATTTAAACATTCAACTTTTTTATTTGGGATCTTTTTTAATGCTATAATATTAATTTAATGAGCAACTCAATAACATAAGTTATTTTTATTACTTGTAGTTCTCCTTCCCACCATCCAGTGGTTGTCTTTTTTCTTATTTTTACTAACTGTCCTTTTTGTAGACTTAATTGTTCTGCACTTGTTGAAGTATAAGGTGCAATAACTGTCGCAACTTCAGCTTTTTTAGATCCTTTAGTAACCTTTGAAATCATTACATAAATGAAAAATAAAAATTACTATAATAAAAAAAATGCATTACTATCATAATAACTATCATCATAAATAACTATTTAAAAAAAAGGAATTTAAGCAAATTATTGAAATAATTCTCAAAAAATTTTTAAAACTTATGTAAAATTATTTTTAAATTTATGTACAATTTTTTTTTATCATCCTTCAAACAATCGATTGTTATATTTAATATCATAAATTTAGGGTGAATATGAGAAATTTATTATATTTGTATAATAATAATTCTATTCATTTTTTAAGAAATAATTACAGTTTGATGTTTTTATTTTCTAATTTTTAACATTTTTAGCCCATAATTTAAAAATAATTGCATAAAATAATGAGATAATACTTAATATTACTAATTGCTTCGTGTAATAATATTATAACAACTTACAAACTTTAAACCTTTGTAACCATGAAATCAATTAATTATATCTCATTGTAAATGTAAAGAAGACAATCTTGAAAAGAGCCGTTTTAAGATAAATAGTTTTAAAGTTTCAACCTTCTAAAGAGTTACATTGTTTTTAGCATTTATATTAAGTTTAAGTCAACTTTTATGGAAGTTTCTGGCATATTAAGATAAAGAATAATAAACTATATTAAATTATATAAAAATTTCAAAAAGCATGAATTTCAAATGGTTGTCTTACACTTATAATATGATATGATAATTTAATTACTACACTGTAATTTATGAAAGAACGCAACTGAGCGAGTGTTGGATAAAATAGAGGCATTATATTTTATCACTTATCTGATGAGTAGCGTTTTCTTAGCCCACACTATATAAATATCTTACCTTATCATCATTTTCACTATCTTCAGCAGCACTATTATCCTTCTAAAAAAAAAAAATATCATTATCATGATTACAAATCAAATGAAAAATTTTTCAAGATAATAAATAGAAGGATTCATCCAGTGCAATAATTTGTGACATCCATGTTTTGAAATTATTCAGAATCACAAAATATTAAATAATTTTGTTATTAAAAACTGTATTAGATATCTTTATAATAATGATATCTAATTTTTAAATAGACATACCTGGTTATCACAACAATTTTTTAGTAAAACTATTTTCTATTGAATAATATGAAAACAAGAATTTTGAAAGAAAAAGTGCATATATCCAGTTATTGCACTAACTCCATCAATGAAGTCGATGGATAAACTAATAAGTTGAAAACTATTAGTTAGAATAATGCAATTATTTTTGAAAATTTAAAATTTTGTTATGGTGATATTAGCATTGATGCGATTAATTGTTTTTTTATATTTATAAAATCAAATTCTATTAATAAAATTACAACTTAATTTATACATAAATCTATATTATACATATATATATATTACTTTATTTGAGTATAAATCTGGTGTGATAGATCTACTTTCTCCAATTTTTTGAGATTCCATTTGTATTGGTGTTGTTAAAGGAGAAGAAGTAACTGAAGTTTCTGATTTTACTGATGCTGCAGATTCTAAAGGAGGATTTTTTTCCAAAAATCCTTTAGGCTACATAATTTATAAAATATTTATTACACATCTTCATATATTTATTTAAGGCACATGTTGTAATTACTTACATTTTAATACAAATAAACTAATTGATAAGTACATTTTTTTAAAAATTCAATATTTATACTTAAATTTTTGTCAAATAAAATAACAACAAAAAAACACAGTGGGGTGGCGGCACAGTGGGGTCGTGGCATAGTTGGGTCCAGTATAGATGATATCTGACAGTGATTAAAATCACTATCATAAGAAACGCTTCGATGCAAATCTGTAGATAGTGTTTAATTAAAAAAAAAAAAATTTGTTAAAATAGCATATTTTTGAATACGATAGCCATTTGCACATAGAAAATAGGTCGTCGGGACAAATTTTTTTTAAATTTTATAGTACATAACATAAGCTTTAATTTGACATTTGTTGAAAGGACGCAGTATTTCCGGAACATTTTCAAAAATTAAGTTGAAAAAGTTAGTTTTTGTAAAAAAGTTACTATTTTAAATCCCCCCCAACGAACAGGTTAAGTATTAGATTTTCAAAAAAATGATATCAAATGAAAGTGAAATATCTAAGGTTTTAGTATAAAAAAAAATTATGTCGATTTTTAAATTTGTAATTTTTTTGAATATTTCCTCCATTTGCAGGGAACGAGGGAAAATTTTTTAATTTTTAAGGGTAATGTCTTCAACTAGATACGATTTGTGATCTTTTGACGTATTGTTGAAAGAAATCGGTCCAGTGAGAGCTGAGAAAAAGTAGTGACAGACACAAAAAAAAATAAACACATCATAGTAAAATTAATACATTCTCAGCTTCGCATCGAAGCTAATAGTTTTCTTTCTTTCTTGAAAAGTTGAAAAATAAAAAAACCTAATGATTTTATTTAAACAACAAGGATCTTACACTCAAAAAGCCAAAATTTTTATTATAGATAATAACAGAATAATTTTAAATTAAATTTTTTCTAACAACTTTCAACACCCATAATTTAAAAGATATATTAGTTTTAACACATAAATAAAACTAGTGGAAATAGTGTACCCCAATGCTTAAAATAGTCCTTAATAACAACAATTTAATAAAGCATAAATATTTTTTTTTTATAAATAAGAACTCTGCAAAATATTTTTACATGTTTTTTACTTATTCTAACACTAGCCCTGGTCATAATTAATTTTTTTAGAAATGTATAGTGTTATGTAATATATTATTACATAATGTGTAATGATGAACTGGACATACCTTTAGACAAATTTTAAACAAAAAAAAAAAATTAATTTAAATTAAGACTTATTATAAAATAATAATAAAAAACCTAAAATAATAATTCAAACCCCCAAAAAAAAATTTCTTGCAATGCCACAGTAACCCAAACGTTGGGCAACAAGAAAGTTTTTACAAAGCAATATCTTTAAAAATAATGTAGTATAAATATTAAAGGTTCACAGAGAAAACAAGGTAAGTCAATTTTTTGTAAATTCGGAAAAAGGAATTTTTTATTTCAAAACGACATGTTATTTGAGAGTATACTATAAGTTTTAAAGATCATTACTTTTAAATAATCAACTTTATCCATTAACTTAAAGATACATAATGATATATCAAATTTATTTGTCACCAAAATCTTAATTATGAAATAAATAGACTTACTTTGTTTTTTTAGTGTACCCTTTATTAAATTAATAGAAATTATATCAAAATTTTTAAAAAAAAACTGAGATTTTAATTCACTTTGTTATTTTATTTCATTTCAATCAAAGAAAAGATGCTCTCCAAGTACAAAATTTAATTTATGAAAGGAAGAATTTGAAAATAAAACTTTTATTTTGTATTTCTTGCAACTTATTATTTTTTTAAGGCATTTTTTTCATTTTATAACTATTGAGAGAATATTTAGATATTTTTAAAACATTGGAAACAAAAACAGTATATATTGATAAATAATTATTTTTTCAATTTCTTCCAATATAATATTAAGGTAATAATTGTGAATCGAAAATAATTTAAACAAGAAATGTTCCTAATTAAAAAAATTTTTTTATTACCTGAGGTTCAAGAAGTTGAACATAATTAGAAGGAAAAACACCAGATCTATCACCAATTATACCTGTCCACCAATCACCATCTTTTTTAGTTACTAATACTACTTCATCTTGATATAAATTCAAGTCACCAGGCTCAACAGACTCATAAGGATAAAGCACAGTATAATATTCTAAATAAAATGCACACATAAATAATAAAAAAATGAGTTTAATATTTTCAGTTGAACACAATTTAAGAAATAAACCTTGTTTAAAAGTTGACGTATTGTCAGAGTCATTTTTTATTACTTTAGCCATTTGTTTATTAAACCATCCAGACCGATTATTAGAAGATGTACCATACCACCAATCTCCCTACAACATAAAATAAACTTTAAGTGATAAATAAATACTAAATATTAATTATAATTAACTAAATAATTATTTATTTAGAGTTATCATATTTATTATAAGTATCATATTTTTGATTGAAGCCTGGTAATCACTCAGTTGCTTCCATGGCAGCACTGATAATCTCACAAGCTTATAGAGAGAGTAACATACACATTATCTCTTTTTAAGAGATAAAAGGTAATGCTTATTTTTTTATGCACAAGTTAATTGACAATTGAAGAAATTAATGTTACCAGATTGTAGGTCTGTACAGGACCATAAATATGAAGGAAATATTTACTTGATTTTCAGATACTTCAATAAGTTCTCCAGTTTTGATAGTAAGAAAGGAATTGTCTTTTCCTGACCAATTTTTCAAAACTTCAACAGTAAATTTTACTGCAGTACCATAACCCAAAATTAATTCAGAAGATGGGTAGTTACTATTATCAGTGACTTTAACATTAAAATCCTTATCAAAATCATTTTCTGGTAGCTCAGAAATTCCACTATAAAAGAAAAATTATACATAACATTACATTAATATTTCATATACAAATATAAATGAAAAATATAAACATAATTTTAAAAAATAGAAAAAAAAATTAGGCAATAATTTTAATGTAAAAACAGTTGCTAATATAAATACATTAAAAAAAAAACTTATTAAGTATCTATTAAAAATTAATTTTTTTGTTTCAGTATTTAACTAGAGAACACTGTTAAATAATACTTACTCTAGAGGTATTGTGGTAGTAACTTGATTATTTTCAGGTGGTGCTTGTCTGTTAGCTATTATGCTACGAATATCATCAGTACCATCAACTGTTTCAACATATGATTCAGGAAACCATCCAGTTTTATTTTTGAATTCCCCAGCCAACCATCCAGGTTCTGCATTTTGTTCAATTGGA
Organism: Daktulosphaira vitifoliae; assembly: GCF_025091365.1. Classification (NCBI taxonomy): domain Eukaryota; kingdom Metazoa; phylum Arthropoda; class Insecta; order Hemiptera; family Phylloxeridae; genus Daktulosphaira; species Daktulosphaira vitifoliae. Next base: position 33,331,955 of record NW_026099574.1, read on the forward strand.
ACCATAATGATGTCACCCGGTTGAAAAGATAGTTCATCAGAATTTCGAGCTACAAATTCGTATAGAGCTCGACAATTTTTAAAAGCACTTGACTCTAAAAACAATTTTAATCGTTCAATTAAATCAATTTCAATTTCGGGCTATACTAGATATATGTTTCTAATTAAAATATCAATTAGAAAAATAAAAAATACCTTGACTCTGTGACGTTTCACTACCCCAATCTGTAGTAGGAGCCACATTCCAAGCGTCATCACCCCAAGATGACATCTCTTTAATTTTTGTTTTTTTCATATCCATAACTTTTTGTGTTTTTTCAACATAATTTGGATAAATTTTCTCACATTCATCAATAAGTTTTGTTAACTGTTTCTTCAACTGATCAAGGGTACCGTTATTATTTTCAACATCTTGTTTCTTTAATTCAATCTTGCAACAAAAAAAAAGAAGATAAATAAGTACATTACATTTTTAATAGTCAGCAATAATTAAAAAAGCAATTAATTAATATATAAATAGTATCTTGTAATTAAAAAAAATATACACACTCTTGTATTCAAATAATTAAAGAAAAAACTGTTACCTTAGAGTTAAGATCACTGATTTTTTCTTCCAAGCTCTTTATAGTTAACTTTTTGTTAGTCAGTGACAACTGAGCTTGTTCTTGGATCTCAACAGTAACATTTTGAGAATTTGATTTACTTTTAGATTCAAGACGTATTTTTTCTTGACTGAGAGTAATAAGACGCTGATTTTGTTCTTTTAAAATACATTTTAAGCGGGACATTTCATTCATTTGTGTGTCACGAGTCGACCGCATACTATCAATAGTTGATTTAACACCAGTTACATTAGCTCGAGTTTCACTAATTTTTTGAGATAGCTCTTTAGTCTTATCAGTCTATAAAAATAATCAGGTAAAATTGGTTTCAATTATTTAAATTTAATTATAATAATTACCATTTGTTGCAACTCAATGGTTAAATTTTGATTTTTCGCTTTAAGTTTCAAAACAGCTTCTTGTTCTTTATGACGTTGTTGTTGTAGTTCCATGCATTTTTGTTTTTCCCATTCCAACTGACGTTGTCTTTCCATTTCTCTATACAAATTTAGAAATTTTTGTAAGGTACCAGTTTAAAATGTGTGTATAACAGTTCTAATGAAATGAGGTGTGTTTATGACCTAAAGAAATTGATTTTAGAATGTCTTTAAAAACACTAACCATTATTTAAAAAAACCAAGATATCTAATAATACTTTTTAATATCTGTTTAATGTAATTTAATAATTATTTTTTAAATATTTAATGAGAGCAATGTTTTTTATGATAACATATATTATCTACTTTCGTGCAGCTTCTCTTTGTTCTTGAGCTCTTTTTCTTTGTTCTTCTTTTTCTTGTTCTAATTCTTTCTGTCTTCTCATTTGAATCTCTAATTCTTCTTGTCTTCTTTTTTCTTGTTCTAATCTAATTTTTTCTCTCCTATCATGTTCTTCTCGCTCTTTTCGTTCTCTTTCTTCTTGTTCTTTTCTTTGAATTTCCAACAAAGCCTTACGACGACGTTCTAATTCAGCTTGACCTTTTTCAAAATTTTCTTTACGCTTATCTTCAAATGTAGTTTGATTTATAGGAGTAGTATCAGATTCAGGTGTTCCTTCACTAGTTGCTGTTAAACTACTTTGTCGTTGTCTTCTAATTGATGGGGGTATAAGCTCTGGAGGTAATGGTATACGAATTTTTTCTCCTGATTTAGCTAAATCACATAAATACATAGCCAAAACAAACTCATCACAAGATAATTGACCATCTTTATCCAAATCAGATAGATTCCTACGAGAAAAATAATTATTTTAAATAAATTAAAGAAGTATTAAATCTAAATTAATATTACCATATTTGGGCAAGAACATTTTGAGGTAACTGAGTAGCTAACATAATACTTCTAGCTTGTACCCCAGTTAAAAAACCTGTCCTTGTACGATCAGTTGTATTAAATAATTGTGTATATTTGAGTTTTGACTGATGCGGTAAAGCCCATTCTTGATTTCCACTTAAATTTAATAATTTTTTAATGTGTTAATGTTTAATTTAATAAAATAGTTTTTTTTTATTTTCATTTATTAACACATAAGAGAAAAATTATGTGAAACAATGTGTAATATGTATGATATACATTATACATTTTCGAATTTTTGACAAACAACACTCAAATTACATCAAACATTTTTAACCAGAACCTTATAAGAATTTGAAGCAAAATAATCGATCAAAAAAAATTTTTCTAAGTATTTACAAATATATTATGAATTTATCTTATGGAAGTTTTTTACGTGTTATAACTTTCATATCAAATTTAAGTAAGCCTTAAGAACCAGTTTGATATCTATTTAAAACTTTCAACAAATACTATAAAATTATTATCCTTTTTAATTTTTTTATTATAGATTACCAATACTGGACAATTACTTGTATACAGGATTTTAGGGGAGAGTGTTGTATCTTGGTCTTAGTTAACTAACTTCTAAAATTATACAAAAAGAGAAAAATCAAAATCATATTAAATACAAATAAAAGATAAAATTATCTTCCTTAAAATTTGATGGTAACTAAGAAAATGTTTGACATGTATAATTGTAATAATTAGAAACTTACGGCGATTCTATTGGTAATGGCATTGGCATTGAAGTAATGGGTGTATTAGTAACTAAATGATTAATAAATTAATAAAAATTAAATTCATAACAAACATTTTCACTAATAGAAAATAATTTACTTACGGGATGCACAGACAGGGGTTACTGGTTTAGACGGTGGACTAGGTTGTCCAACAATAACTTCATTTATATTATTTGTTGATAACACAGGTGAAGACTTAACTATTTGCTGGGGTGATTGGCTTATAGAAGAACTATTAATATTAACTGGAGAAGGAGCTATAGGTTGTAATATTGGTGAAGCGAGTGGTAAAATTGATGTTGGTGAAACAGCAGTTAAAGGTAAACTCATAGGAGGTACAGCTCCAGGAACTTGTGAAGGAGGTGTTGACAGAGATGGAGTTGAAACATTTGTAACTGAATCTAAAATTATTAATGTAAAAATGTATGGGTAACAATTGAATGACAATATATTTACTCACTTAATGATTGAATAGAGTTCCATAAATTACTTGGTAAGACATTAGGTAATTCTAATCCTCTAAGTTTTAAACTTATCAATTTGCAAGCAATGGTAAATTCAATTATATTCATACGACCATCAGCATCAGTATCAGCAAGAGCCCTGATGAAATAAACCATTGAATTTAAATAAGAATGAAAATATCACTTTTAAAAAATGAAGTATGAATACCATATTGCACCAAGTATTTGTGGTGGTAATCTTGACTGAAGGAGAAATCCTTTTGCTTGTTCTCCAGTAACCATTCCATCAAATGGTTTAAGAGCTTGAAAATGGTCGCAAAACCGTTTCCATTCTAGTGGAGTAACTACCCAAGGATCCATAACATTAAGTTGATGGAATCCCTAAAAAACAACACTTTAAAAAATTACATTTATTGAATCTAAATGAGATAAAAATAAAACGAGTTGAAAATTTATTCTAACTTATTCTAAACAGAATTAAGAAAAAAATGCAAACAATTTCCTTGCCATAAAAGGGTTGGTTTCTTTGTACCCCAAGCGTGTTAAACACAAGTTTTATTGACTCAGCAACTGTACGTCGCTACCGTCGACTGAAAAAAATGGCAATTTAAGCTATTTCAAATTTCAAAGTTATTTTTCTCGACTTAAAAAAAGCAAACAAATTTATATAAGTTTAACTTTCTATGCTATATCAATTTTATTTATATAATATTTATGCAAATCAGTGTACTCCCCTTGTCATGTATTTTAAAATAAAATAAAATACAAAACCCAGAATTTTAACACAAAAATAGCATATTTTTGAATACCATATTCAAAAATATGTTGAAAATGACTACCATAGTCATTTTCACCATGAAGACAAATCCAGAGGTCAAATTTTTTTTTTTTCAAATTAAAGTATATTACATAAGTTTTAATTTAAGATATATATTACCACCAGAAAATAAGTAAGGGCTTAAAGCAGAACCCTGATGTACTACTCTTACCCGAAAACCTTCTGTTACTCCTCCCACACTTTTTACCCTAATACAAGTGCCATCATACGTATCCTCTATCATATTAATGTATTTTTTCTGGACTCATTTTCTCATTAAACTCTATCATAGGCTTTCACCAAATCTATAAATACCATACAAAGCATTTTCTTTTTTTACCTAAACTTTTCTATTAGTTGCCTCACACAAAATAATGGCTCCATTGTTGACTTATCAGGCATAAATCCAAACTGGTTTTTAGATACCGATGTCTCATTTCTTATTCTCTTATCTATTACCTTTTCCCAAATTTCATACTATGACTCATAAGCTTTATGCCTCTATAATTTTCACACATTGTATGTCATCTATACCTTTAAATATTGACACCACAATACTATTCTTCCATTAATTTGGAATTTTCCCTTCTAATAAAATTTTATTTAAAAGTTCCTTCAACCACCTTATGCCAATATCCACCAATATTTTCCATATTTCTACTGGCACTTCATCGTGTCCTACTGCTTTATTCTTCTTCATTCATGCCACAGTCTCCCATACCTCTTTCTCATTAATTAAATCTACCAATCTATTGTTTCATGAGATATCCTCTAATGTCTCTCTTGGAGACTCATTATTCAGTAATTTTTCAAAATACTCTTTCCACTTTTTTTTCACATCATCATCACTTGAGAGTACCTTATTATCAACACCTTGTATACACATTATATAATAATAATCATTAGACCTTTTCTCTCTTACTTTTGGAAGTCTATAGATTTCTTACTTTAATTCCTTTGTTCCTAGCCTATCATACAACACATCATACCTCTTAAACTTTGCCTTACTGCACACTTGGATTCTTTGCACATGCGTTTATACTCCATCCAATCTTCTCTCCTTTAGATCTTCTGCCATACATTGAATTGATTTTTCTTACTTTCTATGATTTTTTGAACGTCCTCATCCCACCACCAGGTTTCCTTGTTTCCTAACATTCTACTCTTACCAAACAATCTTCTTTTCACAACTAGCAAATATATTCCACACATCATTTATGTCTCCCTCAACATTCCCCATCGTTCTCTCTTTTACCTTCTTTAAAAACTCTTTTTCTTTTTCTCTTTTAAATTTCTACCACCGGGTCCCCTAAACTTCTCCTGCGTTCTTTCTAGTTTTTGTATACTCTCTTTCCGCTGCATCACAACTATTACAATCAGTCTATGTTGTGTTGTTACACTCTTACCTGGGCTAACTTTACAATCTTTTATTCGCTTTACGCTTTCCTCTCTTCCAAATAAAATTATCAATCTGTGATCCATTACTCTCACTTTTATAAGTTACATAATGTTCTTCTCTCTTTATAAAAGAACTATTAACCATAGCAAGATTATACAATACTGTAAAATCCAGTATTCTTTCTCCAGCCACATTCTTTCTACTAAAACCATACTTTCCATATACTCTTTTATATCCTTTTCTCTCCGACATTACCGACATGCCCATTCAAATCACCACCTATCACCACATTCTCATTACCAGATATTCCTTACTTCATCCATCTCTCTCCAAAACCCTTCTTTGTCTACTTCATCACATCCTACTTGTGATGCATAGTCACTTACTACATTCAACACTTTTTCCTCGAAAATGAATTTTATAACTATAATTCTGTCACTTAACTTAACTATTTCTACTTTACTTTTCATCTCTTCATCTATTACTTATTTATCTATTCCATCATATTCTACTTGTGGTGCATATTGTCAAAAACGATTTAAAAAGCAAATGTATAATATCAAAGGCACACTCCATTTTAATTTAATTATTTTGTCAATAATTTAAAACTTATAAAAAATATATAGAATTCATCAATAATGTCATAAAAAATAATTACCAGAAAGTAATGATTTCTAATATTCTAAATTAAATGTTGATTTTTTTTTTCAGAAACAGTAATTAAAATTATCAAACTAATTTCTTTTTAGAAAACTGCGAACTATGAATTTTTCCAGTCTATTTACTAACGTATCGAAATTTTATTGATATTTGACTGAATTATGAATAGCATTATCTAAAGCATAACATTTACTATCACACAGTAAACGCCCAATGATATTCTTTAAGTATGAGTTTACCAAAAATATTAAAGACAAGATGGCTGCTTATAATATGAAAGATAACACCTAAAAGTGAGTTATAAAAAAACCAAAATAAAAATAAATATGATATATTTTTTACTTGGATTTGTAAAAAAAAACTTTAATAGAATTGATTTATATATTAAATAAATATATATAAATAGATATATATATATTAAAAACTATGGAGACTATCAAAAGAATAATAATAAAATTAATAAAAAATTTTACCATCTTCATCAACTTAATTTTATAATTCAGCTAGCGCTATCTTTTAATGCTTAACTAAAGTACAAAGTAACCGAAGAGTTATTACCTAACTTATAATAAATATTTACATATAGTTAATACATTTTATTAGAGATAATCATTTTGTTAAATTAATGTGAATTGTTCTGTTGTACGTCAATCGCTAATTATACCTATATAAACAGAACTTAGGAGTTTCCAAATATTCAACTGTGGGCACATAACTTAGTACTTGTGGTACAGTGATATTAATTTAGAGCTACGCACTTATATATCAGCTGTTTTATTGAAAATTTGGCCTCCTTATCTATTACTAAGTACTTAATACTCACGCCTCCTCGATTGCTTGCTCTAATTTTTGCTGATGATTTTACAAAAAGTACCGTAAAATAATCCAATATAGTTTTATATATGATATCAATTTCCTAATATTTTTTTTTATGAAATTATTCTATTTAAGCAATGATTTATTGTTTCCAGTGTCACTAATATCCAAGTGGGTATTTATTATCAATTACTAACTGGAATTCTTTATATATTTTTTTATTTTGGAGCAGATAGAAAATTATGAAGAAACTTTTTTCTAAAATCGATAATTCAAAAGATCCAAATTGTTTTATTGGTAAACAATTCACTGTTGGTCGGATAACTGTAGTTATTGAAGATGTGATTGCTGAAGGTAATTTATTTTTATTTTTAATATTCAAGTAGTTATTAAAATTATTATGCATAGGAGGTTTTGCTGTGGTTTTTCTTGCAAAGAACAATAATAAGAAGTATGCCTTAAAACGTATGTTTGTTAATGATGAAGTAGATTTAGGAGTAGCTAAAAAAGAAATTCAAATAGCGGTAAGTTGACTATACTTTATAATAATACTATTATATAAATAATATTCAATATAATTAAGCCACTATTCAAGTGAATAATTATAATATTGTATCAAAATATATTATAATATCATCATGGGTGATATTTAAATATGATTGAATATAACAATCATTTTAAGTGTTGATAATTTTTATATTAACAAAACTGATAACTAAAAAAAAAAACTAATTATTTATTAATAAAAAAGTTTTCAGTATTATTAATATAATGAAACTTTTTCCTGTAGTCCGAAAATTCTAAATTAATATAAATTTATAAAGAATACAAATTCTTATTGACAACAGATTTTAATATTGCTTGGTTTTTATTATTAAGACCAACTTAAATGGTCATCAAAATATTGTTGGATTTATTGATTCCAATATAATTCGTCATGGAAATGGAGTTTATGAAGTTCTTATGTTGATGCCCTATTGTCCATCAAATGTGCTGGCACTAATGAATAGCAGGTAATTTTATATAAAAGTGAAACATATCAAACTGACAACTCAATGTATTAAAATACTTGTAACTCAATAATTACTCGTTTTAAAAATTGTTATTCATCCATTAAAGTTTTACATCTAGAAACAACTATTACGAAAAAAATATAAAATTAAAAACAAAATTTTTTATTATAAACAAATAAAATGAAATATCATTTTAACGCTATAAAAGAACACATGAATTAATTAAAAAAAAAAAATTACAGTGAATCTTTATTGTATCAAGAGTTGTTAGTTAGATCTATTATTTTATATATATTCTGTTACATGAATTATAACTATTTTACTTAGAAATATAAATATTTGAATATTATTAATAATAATAATGATCCAGTACTTAACTACTATTGAAATGCCATTTCTGGCAAAATATTGGTAATACATAACCTCCATTACTATTTTCTGCCACTAAGGAAAAGTGTTATATTCCTATACGTATGCTAGTACTGGTAGCCACTACTATATCCATTATTAATTTTTAATTAGAATTAATATTTAATGTTTTCTTTTATGGTTTTAACTTGTATCAATAATTGTTTTCATCAATTAAAAAAATAAGTTCAATTTAATCAAGCATGGATTAAATTATTTTGAGGTCCTGAGTCAATAATTTGAATGAGGCATATAATTTATGTGTGTAATTTAGGCCTTATATTTTATTCTATGATTTAATTAAAAAATTCTAAAACTTGGAGAATGACATTGCCGCTTATCTCCATTAATCCAAGCTTGATTTTTATGAATTTGTACTTGAATAGAAACTGATTCCTGTTTAGTTTAAAGAACTTAAACTTGAGTTAATTTATTTTTAAAAAGAACTTTTCTGTCACTGGTTAATATATTGTAAAAAAATTTAAAATTTTATAATTAATACATAGTTAAATTGATAATGATATAGATTGCAAACTGGGTTAACTGAAAGTGAAGTTTTAAACATTTTCTGTAATGTTTGTGAAGCAGTCAGTCGTTTACATCATTCTCAAACTCCAATTATACATAGAGATTTAAAAGTAGAAAATATATTGATCAATGAAAGTGGTCAATATTTACTGTGTGACTTTGGCTCTGCAACAGCCCGTCAACTTGATCCAACTGTACAAGGAGTTCATGCTGTTGAAGAAGAAATTAATAAGTACACTACAATATCATATAGATCACCTGAAATGATTGATCTGTATAGCAACAAAGTGATAACAACAAAATCAGATATTTGGGCTTTAGGTTGTCTATTATACAAGTTATGTTACTTTATTTTGCCATTTGGTGAGAGTGCACTTAAAATTCAAAGTGGCCAATTCAACATACCTGATACACCTGAATATTCAATTAAACTAAAGACACTTATAAGTAAGTTTTAGAATAGTTACAACTTCATTGAAAGAAAATTTAACTTTATGAATCTGTGTTTGTAACAATGATTATTTGGCATGTATAAGGTATATTAAAAAATGAGTCAAGGAACTAACGTTTAAGTTAATCTTAAGTAGTTTATTATTGTGCCTGTTTGTAACATATTACTATAATCACAATTAGTGTATTTTTATTATTGTAATAATTACATGTTGCTTAGTTAACTAATTTAATAAATTGATTGTTATGTATTGAATATTACATTGATTGTAATACAGCAATATAATTTTTTTTAGATTTTATTCAGGTACGGTAATTAAAGCATTCAGTCTGTATAATTATTATATTAATCCAAATTTGAAGTTGTATATTATCTGTCAATTATCATTTGATATTACAGATAGAGTTTTCAGATAATTACTTTAAAAAAATTTTTCTATTTAAACTGAAACCAAATTAATATTCATCTCTTGTTAAAACTTTAATTTCGCTATTTTTTATTAGTTATTCATGAACATTAGCTTCTTTTACTATAAGTTTGTTTATTAAATTTTTAACATTGTTAATATACACATAAGGTTGGCCCTCAAAATCGAATTTATTTTGTTTTTTATGCTACCCCTTAATGTTTTTTTAATGCTCAAAAAAATGAGCTGTGCAATATTTGAGAATCTTCTGTTAAGGCTAACCCGTGCCCCCAGACCAATTAAGTAGAGTTGAAAAGGCAAATTTAATATAAAATAACTGATCTATGTCTCATAACTTTTTTTCTGCTTAACTTAGAATTATGAAAGTAAAACTCAAGTAAAAGAAATTTTACAAGAAATTCAAAAATAATAACTTCAAGGTTGTTTTCTTAATAAATAGCCCAAAAAAATACTACATGTAGTAAAAAAAAAAGTAAAGTCTTAAAAATATGTTATAACTAATTTTGTTTATTTTTACTTATTTATTTTCATTTAATCTTTGGAAAACGCTTATTCTTAAAAAAAAAAATAATAATAAAAGTTTTTATGCCAAGTACAATAATTATACTAGATTTATTCTTTTATGGCCAGTTATTAAATTATTAATTACTAACCTAACTAAATTTATTGTATTATTACATTTTTTGATTAGGGAATATAATATATTTTTTGGTTAAAGGTTTTTTGATTGATACATTTATTTCTCTGCAAGTGTATAATCTGAAAGTTAATCATATCTTAGAAAACAAAATCAGATTTTATTATAATATAATTTTTTTTTGTAAAATATTTTACTTGTTATTAATCATTTTTAATTTATTTTATTTAAAACAATAATAACTTTAAAACAAATATTTGAAAGTAAAGTATTAATTTAAACAATAATAAAAGTAGAAAATTAAATAACATTAAATTACAAAATATTTTTTTGTTAATGTACTTTTTTTCAATTGGGAAGTTTTTCCAATAATCACTTACTATTTGTAAAACATATTATTTCTGCTGCTTATTTTTAGTTTATATATTATTGTAGTCTTCGATCAATTTAATGCTACACTCGGCTGTATCATTAAAGACTCTTAATTTAAAATAAACTACTACCAAAAACAAACAAACATCGCGTAATCCTTGTGATTCTCTGCTAGTAAGTTTAAATTCGTCTCTAAATATAAATATTTTGAGGCTATATATAGCCTTTGCCATCCATTGAGCATGATAGAACCTGGCTTTTGAAAAAATGATTATAACTCTTTACATAAAAAAAAATTTAATACTAACTCGAGGAATTCTTTATAGTCATTCCTTGGTTGTTATATTTAAATTATTTTATACAAAAATTAATATCTTCTAAAATTCTGGTTCTAATATTTCTTTAATATTATAATTTATACATTATTTTTTTAAATTAAAAATTTAAGATTTCAGTTAAAATTACTGATTTTTCAAATAACTGCTCATGAACATTCATCTAATTGTGTATACATAATATTATGCCACAATTTTTAATATTAATTGTGTTGTTTACTCAATAAAAAAACAACATCATTGCTATGTTCGATCTCTAACAATAATAATAATTAAAAATTATAATGTTTTATTTTTATAAATTACTAGTAACTACTTACCTAGTTAAATTACCATAATAAAATTAATGTTATATTATATTATTCATTATATCATCAACCACTTTGATAGTTTTCTTAGGTGAAATGAAATTACCATTTAAGAGCCCTTGATACATATTAAGTATTAGCTGATTGTTACATGTACATATAGCACATTGTTAATATTATTTATTTTCCTAAAATTAACATGCACGCGACACTTAATTAATAAACTATTAAACACCAACTAAAAAGAAGTTGAATATTATTAAACAATTTTTGTTTAATGTAATTTATAAGTAATAAGAATGACAATTTAAATCTTTCATTTGAACAACTATTTACACATAAACAATGTTTATTAAACATTTTAAATTATTTTTTTATTCTTAATAAGAACTAAATTTTTATAAAAGAAAGAGAATACAGATAATTATCTGAAAAAAATTTAATGTAAAAGAAGTTTTATAACTAAAAAAAATATATTACAGTAACTGTATTAAATTTTTTAGTCACTAATGTTTCAAATTGTTATTTTAATATTTTATTTAAATTATTTTGTTTATTATATTTTATAGGGTATATGCTAGAACTTGAACCTGAAAAAAGACCGGATATATATCAAGTATCATTTATAGCATTCAAGTTAGCTGGGAAAGAATGTCCACTTCAAAACTTACATGTATGATTCCTTTTTTTAATAAAAATGTATCTGTGTTAATCGAGTAAAAGGGTATAAGTGTGTTTGAGTTGAGCAATAAAATGTCACTTGAACAACAGATGTCTGGCTCTTATTAGTCCTTCTATCTTTAGCCTTTTCCAGCATTAATAGTGAAGACGTGGGTTCTATTGAAGCCTACTAGTTGTTAAATAGTGAGTACGGAGTGATATTATTGTGACTAGTTTTTATGCTTAAAAAAATATATAGCAAATGTGAAGTAACCTATTGTTAGTTCTTTATTCGTTTCTCTAATTAGAAAAGAGTCATCGAAAAAATAAAATATTAGATGGTTTAAAATGTGTTGAATCGCGGTTGTGTTTTATACCGTTGAGAAATTTTCAACAATCGCTTAGATTATTTTCCATCATCATACTGGTATTGGGTTTAGGGTTATAATTGTTATATTATAGTGGTCATTGATAAGTAGAATCAAGGATGAGCCAAGACAAACGAGTGACTAGCGGATTGTATCATAATTATTATTTTTGTACAATATTATTTTACATAGTAGTTTGTATGAAATTCTCACATAAATATGGAGACGTTCATATAATTTAAACAATTTTGTTGGATAATTATTATAGTTTGATATTAGAGGCAATCTAATATTGGCTATATTTTGATTGATTTTATTATACTTTTATTTTATTTTAAGGTAGATTTATTGTAATAATTTGGAAAAAAGTCAACAGTACACAACAAAATGTAAAATGGCAAATTTAAAAAAAACGAAAATAAAACTTACACTTGTAAATAATATATAAAATAATTTTTTTATGTTTTTAAACAAAATTTGTTTCATGTAAGATTCAATTTTAATTTTCTAAAAGTTGCAATTTTATACTTATCACTTTCGAACACTACAGATATTATATTGGTTTTCAAACTAGTCCTAATTAAAAATTATTAAAACTATCAAAATATTTTATATGATCATAAATATATTTAATTTTTTTTTATTAATTCAGTATCATTTATAAATTTAAAACTATTATCAACTGTTAAAGTAGTAATACTATACTGTTGAAGTAGTACTTTTTTATTAAGTTGTTGGATAAAATTACAGGTGTCCTTTTATCTTTTCCACCTTATAAAGTTTAATTGTGTAAAACTAAAACAAGTTTCATATTATTTAAAAATTTAAAAAAAAGTTGTAGATCTGTAATATAGAAAATGAGTATTATTTTTAAACTAAAAATTAATTTATTTTATCATTTACTTTTTAGAATGTTTCAAGCCCAAATATTGAAGAATTGGTAACTTTATTAAATGAAAAACGAACATTTCAGACATCAAAAGTGCCTGTAAAACAAAATATTCAAACACCTCAGGTTGTAGAAGGTACAAGTGTAAATCCTAGGCAAAGACCAAAGCCTTTAAGTTGTGGTATACCTCCTCCTTTGGGTTCTTCTCCTACATTCAAACGAGCTTTTCAGACACCAATTAGTGGATTTAATAACTCTTCAGATGCAATTCATCAAAATAAAATTCCTCAACATACATCACCTAGTGATAAAGGGCCTACAACTGGATTTCCAATAAAAGGTTAGACTTTGGATTTATATTTTTTGATTTATCAGCTAATATTGACTTCATCATTTCTTATACCACTTTTAAAGGGGAGCCTACTTTTTTTCTAATTGTAAAATTCATATTTAATTAGCTTATAAAATAGAAAATAATCTAATTAAGAAAATGACTGGTCTGTAACAATTTTTGAACATTTACTTCTGAAGTTATTCTCATTTTTATACCTAGGTGAGACGAAAATTGTGGATGGGAAATTACTTGTGATTAAAATAGCAGCACCCCCAATTCTCACCTTCAGTCATTACTTTAAATTGTTAATAACATCAGAAATATGGGTCCAAATGTTATTACTGACTAGTCATCTTCTTATTTAGATTATTTCCTCTTTGGATAAGCTAGTTAAATATATATCTTTCTGTTTCAAAAAAAAAAAATTATCACCTCCTTACATTATAAAGAATGATCCTAAAAAGTAATTAATAACTAATAAATCAAAAAATATATGCAACTAAAAGAAATTAAAATTTTTTTTTCTCGGTATTGTATTTTTTTTGTGAGTAATCGAGTAGTTTATGATAAACCAATCATTCTGTATATGATTTTAATTATTGTCAATAAAAATTCCTAAACCAAAAAAAATCACGAATTTTTCTATGAAAATTTTAAGCATTTGTATGTATTTAAATTCATTATTTATTAATTTTAAGACTATGCAGATCCATTTACTGAAACAAAAAAGGAAAATTCATTTTTACATTCCGTTAATTCATCAATTCCATCATCTCCATTATCTTGTTTGCCGAAACATAAAAGAAATATCAGTGATACATCTTCTTTAAAAACGTAAGATACCATTAATTAATTAATTATTTATAATTCTCTTATTATGATTAAAATATAATAAGAATATGTTGAAACTATAATAATAAAATTCAGTACCATTCTTAATAGCAATCTTAAATATTCATTTATTCATTATACTTTAAGAGTTATAATAAATAAATTTATTTCTTATAGAATTTTAATAGCTTTAAAATGTATAATTTAATTTTTGGGAATATTCTCTTATTTGTAAATTATTTATGTTCTCATTCACTATTTTTTATACTTTTTTCTGTATTCAATTTAATTAGTTGAATATAAAATTGAAGTGTTGAGTGCTTAATTCACAATATGAAGAATAAATTAAGTATATATTTATGTATTAGTCATAATTCATATAAATTGATATATAATTAGGCATTAAATAGGATTTCATTTCAATTGAGATTTAAACTCAAAAATTTTCCATTCCAACACTATCAAGTTTAAATTTATAAGTATAATATAACTTTGAAAAACTTATGGAGGGAGAAGTCCCTCTGGAATTAGAGATTTTAAATAATAAATTAAATAAGATATAATAAACAAATTGTTCATTAGAAATTAGAAAATATAAAAGTGAATTGATTTTCAATATTAATTTTTTTTATGTGATTCTTTAGAGTATTCATCAACAATGCTAATCAATTCTTGTCATCAAATAATTTAGTTTCAAAAGAATATGTACAAGATAATTTATGCTTAACAAAACCTAACGTATGTATTATAATATATTAATTTAACGACTTAGATTTTTTTACTAATATTATTTTATATATATATATAAAGTACCTAATTATTTATTTAAATGTATTAGAATCTACAACATTCAAAGCTAGATTTGTAGATAATTTTTCAAACAAAATGAACTGCAAAAAGATTGATAAACAATGAATCTTAAAAAAAAATATTTAAAAATTATTTTAAGATGTTGAGAGGAGTAATTTGGTGTATCTTAAATTTACAATATTTTCAACATTGTAGTAGGACATATTACTACATTGTAATTTAAATACATTATACTCTTCTTATCTCAACATAAAATCCAATCACACTTAAAAAATATGTTTTCAAAAATAGTTATCATCCTGTCTTATCTTGATTTGTTTTTGTTTATATAATATTAGAAAATATATAGAGTACTACCTATAAACTACCTCCAAATAAGGTTTATTAAAAATAATATTTTTAAATAAAAATAATTATGATTTTTTTTTTATTTTAAACTTAATATATTTTTGAAAATTACTGGTTAGTAAAATGTTGAAATATATGTTTATGTATAGATACAAAATTTTTATTTGAGATTATAAGATTTAAATTTATTCTTTCCTCCTTCTACAACTTTTAAATATTAAAATAGCATAATTATCTGTATACATATATTTTTAATGTTTTAATATAAAAATCAATGTTTGTTTTCCTCTTATATTTTTTCAAGGATACAAATAGAAATATTTAACATTTATATTTTTTGGCTATAGTAATTTTAAATTCAATACAACTGTTGAGAAAGTTTTCTTCACTAATGTTAACTTTGATAATTTGATAGGACAAATGTCTAAGTATCCTAAATTTATAATTGTTCTTATGAACTTTGGTGAAACTGTGGTACTACATTAATTTTTTGGTTTACATCTTAAATTATTCATTAAAATTTTGTTAATAACAAAATAAAATATACAATTTCAGGTAGAAAATATTAACAATGGAAGTTGCAAAACATCTTGGAATCCATTCGAAGAATCAAATTTGACACATTTAAAAACTATTATTCATGAAAAGCAAACTATAAATTTTCCTTTAAGAGGAAATCTCTACAATGAAAAAGGTATTATTTATCTATAGATAAAAAATAGTTTATTCAATACAAAATTTTTTTAGATTCCATTACAATTATATTTGAAGGCATTACATTATTATTATAGTATGATTGAATTTTTCTTATTCGGATGACCACAAAATTTCTCCTAAAATTAATAATATATTAAATTTTTATTTTTTAATGTATTTATTTCTTGATTTTTTAGTATTTAAATATTTTTAAGTGTATACCTTATTAAGGTGTAAACTTTTTTTTTTCAAATGGAAACACATAATCAACTAGCTCATATAATAGAAAATGGTCCATCTAAAAAAATGACAACTTATATATAACCTATGAAAACTTTTCAACCATTAGTTAAGAACTTATAAATACTTTTATACCTGTGTGTGTGGAAAAGCTTGGCAGAGTGATACATTTTGATAAAAATAGCATACCCCATGCTTTACTTTTATCCTACATTTAAAAATGTTAATAATTCATATATGTTGTCATTTAAAAAAAATAAAGTTGGTACCTTATAATGGTTTAAGGATAGGCCGAAAAAATATTTTATCACTTAAAAATCAAAAAATATAATATAATTCTTTAATTACCAAAAAACAAAATCTCTTTAAATTATTATTTTAAAATAAATCCAGTTGTCAACGATAATTAAATTGCCCTGTATAAGGTAACATCAGCAGCAAACAAACAAATAACATTGTAACAAAAAATTTTCAAATCTCATAGTAACAAATTATAGTTTGTAGTTTTTATAAGAAAGAAAATATTTAAAATAATTATACTGTATTATCACAATTTTCGATACAATATCATTAACTGTCATAAAAATGTTCAACAAAAAATTATCAATTAAAATTTTTGTGTTTATTAAATATAAGTAGTTTTACATTATAATAATAGATTATTTTCCAGAAAACAAATGTTTATTAACTATATGAGTGCGACATCAAAATTTAAATTAATAAAAAATTTAAAAAATGAAAAGTTCTTAATTGTTTGTCCATTCACTCTATTTGTCAATATATATGTTAATGTAGTTGTGTGCCAGCATAAAATAGTTAATGTGTATCATATCATATTTTTAGATATTTTTACATACTCCATGTATAACTAATTTTAATAGTTTCAAGTCTTCTTCTTCTCCTTCCTCGCCTTAATCCCAACTACTTAGTTTTAGATTATTCTTGAGACTTTCTTATGGCAAGTTAGCTGGTTTATACCAACAAAATACAAAGGGTCGAATCTATCCGACTAAAAAACTTCTATGTTTTTTTTACACCCCTCCTACACCTTGGTAGTACTATGAATACAACATAATATTTATTTTGAAAAAGGTTAGATTGGTTTTAAAATTATTATTAAAAAACAATAAAAATTCAATAATGTTTAATTCTTAAGCTATTAAAACACAACTATGAAATTGTCTTTTATAACTAATTAATTAAAATTATTATTTTGTATTTTTATTTAGCCATATTACACAATGTCATCTGATACCATTACTGTTATGATATCGATGATATTTCCCAACTTTACCTGGGCAACATTATGTTACCACATTAAAGTAATCCATATAAGTAAATATTCTATATTGACTAAAATACGTGGGCAAAGTATATAATGCCTGGTCAATGTATCACACTGCCCGTAATTCTTCATTGACCATAATATTTATATTTTCTATTGTTATACATTTTTTTCTTTTATTTTATGTTTAGAATCCAAATCTATGGAAAATGGTTTCAAAGTAAATAACTGTGAAGAAGATCCATTTGGTTCTGCACCTTTTCCTTATAAAAGTAAGTTATATAAAAATTATGTTATCTACAAAAATTATGTGAAATATATATATATATATTTTTATCTAGAAGACCTAATAGAAAAATCTTCATCATTCAAGACACCATCAAATGGTAAGAAATTGAATAATTATTTTATCAAATCATTAGTATTATTAGCAATGTTATTTGTTCATACAAAATAATTTTTATACTACAACTTATATTAAATATAGCAAATATTATGTTATGAAATTTTGTTTTTAATTTATAAAAAAAAATTATTGGAAAAACTTACTTAATAACAATGTATTATGTTATTATACTCACAAATATGATTATAATTTTCAGGAAATGATAATAAAAAGAATACTGAAAAATGGAAAACCTACTTCATTGAACATAATTTAAAATTAGATAGACTAATTTTAAATAATGAACCAGATAGTGATGAACTTCCCATAGGGTTAGTAGCAAATACTCAAAGTGATGATGATCTAGATGAATGCTCTTCTACACCTTTTGTTAAAATTCCTCTAGAAGATCGTTCAAAGTATGAAAAACTGGGTTGTAATACTGATGATATTTCTTCAGATGACAGTCAAGCTATGTTAGGTGAAGTTCGGAAAAAATCTTTAAAACGAAGGAAAATTCCTGAATTTAAAACATCTAGTCGATTCCGTAAGGATAAAAAAAATAAAAGTCAACAAAATGAGTCAAATCTATCTGATGATGATTCAATTGGGTCCGCAAGTGACCTCCAAACTCGTAATGATGAAGAAGATACAAGTAAAAATATTCCTGAAACAATGACAATAAAAGATAGTGTACTAACATGTGGTTCATCAGCTTATCACGCTGAATGTGAGAGTATGGCAAGAGATGATATTCCTCCTCCTAATGCACCAGGTGCTACTAGACTAAGGGATCCAGTACCTATTAAAAATATAGATGCTGAAAGACCTTTGATATCTGATAATGAAGGAGATGAATATGAAACTTTAACTAATACTGATGTATTTGCAAAAGCACCTTTCCCAAAAGCAAAAAAAAAATGTAATGATGGCCATTCTGATTTATTTGGCTCAGTACCTTTCAAAGTAATTACAAATCCATTTGAACAAACTGAATTTTCTGATAGTACATATTTCCAAAAAGACAATTTAGTTGAAAACCATTGTATATCAGCACCTAAAGAAGCAATTTTAGTTGATTTGGAACCACAAGATTCTATTTATATGAAAATAATACCAAAAAAAGTAACTCAAGTTGTAACCAATAAAGTCGTTTCAACACTTTCTACTAATAGTGGTTTTAGCAACATGAGTTTTGAAGATTATTCAAGTAGTGATGCAGAAGAATCTCAAGCTCCTGTATACTCACCATTTGAAGTAGTTCGGCCAACAGAATGTGAGATGAAAAGGTCATCATTAAAAAGACGTAGCAATCCATTTACACAGTGAGACTAAATTAATTATCATTTTACTTATGAGCTAGTTTTATTCAGAGAATAATAATATGCCGGTCTTAAAATTGTTGTTTCTATATTAGAAAATATCCTGTGATTTATAAACTATAATAAATCTTACAAAACTACCTATTTTTGAAAAATAATTTTATTTACATTGTGATTTTTAGTTATGTAGTTATTAGGCGATAGTTGTTACTCCTTAAATGAGTAATATTAAGCCACAATATTAACATAAATCTGTCAAATAAGTATTTATATTGTTAAATTTTATTTATTGTTTCTTTTTTCCCTTTGATACTATATTGTTATTTCGTTAATCTAATTTCTTATAGTCATTATTAATATTTTATGTAATTTATTACACATTTTAAGTTATAGCCAAATACTACCTTATATTAATTCTATGTTATGGAATAATGTAAAATCTGTTACTATAATGTGTATTATTAAATTAAATGTATACCCAAAAATTCAGTATTATTTTTAGACAGCTTTAATAGAAAGTTAATAAATAATATTTTCAAAAAACATTTTTTTTTTATATTTCATAGTTTTGCTAGTGCTTGTATCAAAAAGGATTTAAATAAAGTGTAATTGTCATATGGCACATAAATTTATATCATTCACTGTCATAAAATTACAGCATATTTTTACACTTAATTTTATTTCATGATTAAAAGACAGTAGTGAATTATTTTCTGCAATCTAGAAGAAAATCATTTTTTCCCTTAATGAAAACGCCATCTGGATTTGAAGAATACAGATATAAGTTAGCTTATATCTTTCTGCCACCAAACCACATCAGCTATATCTCTACTGCTAAATGTATTGCTTTTTTTCAATAAAAAAAAAAACAATAATAATATATTATTATTTTTAATTTTATATTAATTTAATTCAAAGTCATTAAACCAAAATCAATTTAGAAAAAAAATTATTTCTTAATGAACAGTTGAGAAAAATAATTTTGCTTTTATTGGAAAATGAATGAAGAATATAAAATGAGTGATGGTAATTGTTTTGAACTATTAACTTTGAATAGCAATTTTAGTGTAGGCCTAAGTTAAGACCACAATGTGCTGGAATCTAATAAATGTTTTATGACTTTAATTTTAGATAATGAATATTTGTTTAGTGGAGATGGTAGCGATGCAGACAAGGACTATATGCCAAAGAATAATAATTATAATTCGCAAACCCAATCATCAAAAGATATTATTGACGATTTACTGAGTATCATATGAAATACAGACTTCTAAGAAAAGAGTCAGAAGAATTGATACATGGAAACGGGTGAAATCTAAGATGTTAAGAAATAAAGGTATGACTTATGTAGATTGAAAAGGTAAAACACGCAAGAGTAAAGAATTAATAGAATTCAATTTTAGAGTTAGATATTAATGTAACACTAACTTACCTAAAAATGTCTAAAAATAATTCTTTTTAAATAATGAGAAATAGGAAATTGGGAGTTACAAACAGCATGTTTAAATGACACAATTACAACAAAAAAGGCAAGATCAGTATCATGTGTTTACACTATTAGAGAGTTTACATATCTAGAAGACGGGTGTAAAATATTGTCAGTAAAAAAAAAATCAATGTCTGGTGTTTCTCCTTTTGATAAAAAAAGGTAATAAAACCCTCCAAATAAAATTTTTGAAGAAATAATCAATATCATATGGGAACATATTTATTAATTTCTCAAGTATACAACTTATTATATTAGAGAAAAAAATCCCAACCACAAGTTCTTACCCATAGTATTTTGTAAATAAGTGAAATGTATTACACCAAAAAAAGAGTTTTTGTAGATATATATATAATACAGAATTTAATTTAAGCTTTAACAGGCCTAATACAGATACATATGATGTTTGTGATAAGCTGACCAACAAAATTAAATTAGGGACTACTAAGCAAAAAGAACAGGCAGAAAATCAAAAAGAACTTTATCTACGCTTAACCAGCTACTCGTTTAACAAAGACAATATTAGAAAGATTAAAAATGACACTCATTTACAATCTGTTTCAAATTCACAAAAAACTTTGCATACACCTCATTTAACAAATCAAAAAACCTACTATTACCATCACTTGTGGACTTACTTGGTAATATGTGAACTGAATACTGGTACGGCTAACTTGTACATATGGCATAAAGGACAGGTATCTTAAAGATGTAAAGAAATTGCATCATGTCTATTAAAATTAAAATTTATTAAGAGCATATCTTCAACTGTAAAAGCTCATAAAATACTTTACAGACAACTGTGAAGACCAAAACTAAATCTAATTTATTATAAAATTTTGGTTGTATGTAGTAAGAACATCACATATTGAAATTGTAGATCACAGATTTTTTACTTGTGGGCATTCATATAATGAATGTGAACAAGACTGACTAAATAAAACTGAAGCAAAAGTGTTTTAAGGAGAGCATCTATGTTACAGAATATTGGTATAACTTGGTGAGTCTACAGATAAAAAATTTAATGTGGTAAAAATGGAAGATCTAACCTTTTCAACTACAATTTAAGTAATCAGACAGATACAATTACTACATTTCGAAAAAGGTAGACCAGATACACTTTATTTCAAACAATGTGCTGCTGATGGTCTAAAGATATTTAGTGAGATGTCTATGAAAAGAAAGTCTCGTCGTGGAAGGCTTACAAGTAATTTCCCTCAAAATTTATCCTTGGTATCAATAAAATCTATTTTAAAACCTCCTAAGATAAAAGATCTCATGGATCAAATTCAATTCATCATAATTTTTTCCAAAATTTGTCTAATAATCTTATAAATAATCAATGTCAAGCTCAAGGTGCTTCAGAAGAAGATATACAAAAAAAAGATGATGAAGTGGTCAACTTTTATGATATGGATAAAGACTTGTAACTAATATAAGTTGTTTTTAGTTTTTTGTTTTAAACATGGTGTTATTGTTACCAAGTTATATATTGATAATCTTATTTTACAATATAAAGTTTTTTCAATAATTTTTTATTAAAGACTGACAGTATGTGATTTTTATAATTTTGTCTTCTAATGATAATAGGTTATTATTTTTATACTTAAAAAAGTTTATTGATTTTTTTAGTCAATTAATTACTGAATAACATTGAGATTAATTAATATTAGTAAAAATTACTAAAGATATAAATGTTATATTCGACTATTTCATTTTGAAGTAAAGGGATATAAGTGAGATACAGTTTTAAAAAGTGGTCCATGGATCCAAAAATATGTTGTTCAAAATTTACATTATTTCGTGTCAAACTTATACGAACATACAATACAAATTAATCATAAGATCATGTATATCCTTGTACTCTGATTTATGAGATCATGTGAAATTTGAATTTGATTATTACAAAAAAAATATGTCTCTTATACCCCTCGTGTTCTAGTCGCCTCAATTGAAATTATATGAAATTATTTATTATGAAACAATATCTAATAGAAATAATTTTTAAAAAAAATCATAAATGACAGGAATGGTATTATTTAGAACCGTATTAATCCTGAAAATATTTATCGGTAAAATAAGTATGAGAACGATTCTACATTGGTATATTTATGGGGGTCTATGGGTTGAGAACCCTATGAATAAAAAATCATAGTAGTGAGGTTGTAAATCTCCCTTTTTACTCTACATTTTAAAAGCTATCTGGACCACATTACAAAGTTTCTAAATACACCATTTTTATTTTAATATGGAATATATATTATGAAATGATAATTTCAAAAAATAGGCATCAATTTTTGTTTATAAATTAATATTAGTTCGCTTTATGAAATAATAGAAGAAACTAAATAAACTTAACTATTTAATATCCAAAAAATAAGTTAATTTAAAATTCAAAAATCGAGTTTTCTACAATAAAAACTAGGATCCATGTTATGTCACACTTAATCACACATCTTCTATATTTCACTATTTTAGGCCCTATTTTTTAAAAAAACATTAATATTTTTATTTTTTAATACACTAACAAAGATTCATCATTTTCCAGATTTTGGAGGGAGCAAACTTATCAACTGTGCCTAAGCCTTCTATAGCCCCTGTTGTAGTACCTTTATATCAAAGTTATGATTAAATTAAAAAATGTAATTCTCTACTACGAATGAAATTTATTTGTTTATTTTAAGATCTTGAAACAGTGTAAAAGGTGAATATTATGAAGTTGCCTGAAAACACTGAATAGTTATAAAAGCATTTTCAATAGTATGCGTATTAAAATTAAAGTATTGGTTAAAATTTGACTTAAAAAAGAATGCATGTAACAGTTGCTTTCAAATTTTGAAGCAATAATAAAAAATGTACAAGCACATATTTTGCATTAAAATTATTTATAATATTATATTTAAAAAATTGTAATAAAAAATGTTGTTTTTTTTCAATAAAATAATTTTTTTATACTTGACTCATTTAATAAATTTTTCTAGTTTTCTTAGAAAACTTGTTTTGTTTTTAGTATGAACAATATCTTAATTTTATAGAAAAGTAAATCAAATATACAATACATTAAATGCAAACATGAAAGTCTGTGGATTTACTGTTCCTTACAATAACTGCAGGTAAGTATGATTAAGATATAATTAAACATACTTATTTAATATTTAATCCAATAAATTATCAGTCAGGTAGGCGAAAAAACCGGTATTGTTAACTGATCTAGTCCAGTCACCCACAGTAATGAAATAGCAGCCAAGCTGGCTTGTAGTGTGCGTGTATTTTATTTTTCACTACTTAATTATTAAAAATTATTTAAAGTAATTTTATTATGGAGTTTCCAAATAACCTTCTAAAATATGTTTGTTAGTAGTATGTGAATGTAAAAACAGAGGCAAAATGTTCCAATGGCCGTGGCTGATGATATGTGTGGCTCTCATTAGCACGGTAATAATGATGTATTTTCCTCTAACACTAATTGTTCATTTATAATTTTTGTAGTTTTTATAAAGTGTAAAATAATTACTTATTATACATGGCCATGAAAAATAATAGTTAAGTAAAAATTATATATATAGAAGTTGTTTAGGCACTACTAGTATTTTTCGATTTTAGATTAACAACGATGTACAAATCGTTGATGCTCTCTACTATATTAAAGTTGCTAATTATACCTATCATATACATACTGATCATTATACTCTTTTATGTATAGATAATACTGTACAATTATTTACAGGTAACGTTTATAATCAATTTTTGACCTCTAAAACTCGATTTTTCAATTAAACATGATAGGATGTAGCTATTACGCACTATTTTTATTAATTAGTTTTAAAATTTAATCAATACCTTATGTTTATGCTCATATAGGTATTCTATCATACATTAATTGTAAAAAAAAATCAAAATATTTAGCTAACTTATTACAGTGTTAATTTTTTATCTGTTTAAAAATCAAAATGAACCCATCATTTGATGAAGTACTATTAGGATTCAAGTCCATCGTATTAACTCTAATAGATATATTGATGTTATAAATGAATAATTTTTATAGTTATACTACAAAATATCACAACATAATATATGTATGTTATACATGTTACAGACAATGTGATACATTGGTCAAATATTGTAGCCCAGCATGAAATTTATGATTTATTTAAATAAAGTTTCACCTAGTTCGGCCAAAGTAGAACTATTTAATGTCTGTATAATAAATGATGTATCGTTATTTTCTGTTTACCGAATAGAGGTTTCACCTATTACCACAAAAGGAAATGATAACGGTGCTGTTAATATAAAATTAAAGTCATAGTATCTAGGCGTATAGTAATAGGTGTTAATATCAATATGAGATATCATTATCTTTAATATATTTCAGAAAATATCTGTACCACAGAAATTGACTAACGCAAGTACAAAAATTATGATTTTCGGATTGTTATATTTTTGTACTTGAAATTTAAGTATTAAATATATAAAAGTTTACATCGATCCTAAACAAGGTTGAAATTGGAGTCTTAACTGTGCAGTTACAAAATTTACTTTAGGACAGATCTCAAAGTCTTACGGATCTTAACCCATCTAATTTCATTAATTACCATAATTATGGTAGTAAAATTACAAAAGTATAATTATAATTTTATGTCAATGTGGAGGAGTCCTTAGCCCCTCTATTGAATATGCCACTATACTTCTTTGATATTATACTGGTGATTTATTTATTATGAACCACTTGATAAATCGAAAAGTCAAAATAATATTAATAATTTTTTATGGGTTTCTTTTATCATTACTTCTCTCGATTTATCAATTATGAAGTATTTTTTTATGTTTATCCTTATACTCTTTAAGGGTGTCAACTATAATTTCTCAAATGGAAACACGCATAATTAACTATCATAGTTAATTGATAATTATCTAATTAAAAAAATGACTGGTCGATAACAATTTTTGAATCAAAATTTAGTGGTTATTGGAATGTTTATACTTAGACGACAAGAAAAGTATGGCCGGGAAATGTCCAGTTATAAAAATAGCATCACTTGGTCATTATTTAAATTGTGAATAACTTTTGAAATATTGGTCCAAAAGTTATTATCGACTAGTTATTTTCTTAAGAGGACGCCATACAGAGAATGAAAAACGGGTTTAAACATGTTTTGCGGGGGACTACTTCATTTGATCTGTATTGATGTTAGAGTTTCAAAATTTTTACCAAATTATAGAGGACAAAATTATCTGTGATCTAGCGTTTTTATTTTTTTGTTAACATAATTTCTAGTACTTTATATTTACTATTAAACATTCCTATTTTTTTGATTTTTTAAATGTTTAATAAATAGCTTCAGAGTTGTGTTATCAAAATTATAAAAACGCTAGATCACAGATAATTTTCTCCTTTATAATTTGGTAAAAAATTTGGGACTCTAGCATCGATACAGATCAAATACCAGGTGTATAACTTAATAATGGGGATTTTTAAAAAAATAAAAACACAGCATTTTAAATAGAAATACAAAAAGCGTTTATTCAAAATAATTACCATTTGAATTTATACATTTCTCCCATCTTAATGGCAAGTTATGGATACCTTTCCAAAAAAATTTTTCTTCTTTCGCAGCAAACCATTCCGATAGCCATTTTTCTACGTCTTCGTAAGATTTAAAGTGCTGTTCAGCCAAAGCGTGTGCCATCGAAGAAAATAAATGATAATCAGACGGGGCTAAGTCTGGTGAGTATGGCGGGTGCGCAAGAACTTCCCATCCAAGTTTTTTTGTGGTGTCCTTGACCAGTTTTGTGGTGTGAGATGGAGCGTTGTCGTGAAGCAGTATAACTTTGTCATGTCTCTTAGCCCATTCTGGTCGTTTATCGATCAGTGATTGATTTAAATTGATAAGTTGTTGTTTATACCGTTCTCCATTTACAGTTTCACCAGGCTTTAGAAGTTCGTGGTATAAAATACCCTTTTGGTCCCACCAAATACAAAGCATAGTTTTTTTTCCGTACCGATTTGGTCTTGGAATCGACTGGGCGGGTTGTCCTGGATTAACATACGACTTTTTTCGTTTCGGATTTTCGAAATAAATCCATTTCTCGTCTCCAGTGACTATGCGGTGCAAAAAAGATTTTTTTTCGTACCGAGAAAGCAGCGATAAACTTGTAACTTTCCTATTTTCCATTTGCCGTTCGTTGAGGTTATGTGGAACCCATTTTCCCGCTTTTAAAATCTTTCCCATCATATTTAAGCGTTTGGAAATTGCTGCTTGAGTTACTTGAAGTCTCTCCGCAAGTTGTTTCTGCGTTTGGCAGGGATCTTCATCAAGTAACTCTTCCAATTCACTATCTTGGAATTTTTTCGGCTGCCCCGGACGCTCTTTGTCTGACACATCGAAATCGCCAACTTTGAAGCGATTAAACCAGCGCTCACAAGTATTCTGGGATAAACAATGCTCTCCGTAAACTCCTTGAAGTATACGGTAACTTTCAGCAGCACTTTTTTTTAAGAGAAAGTAATGTAACAAAACCTCCCGCAAATGCTCTTTTTTTGGAACAAATTCCGACATTTTAACACGTAAAAAAAAATGATATAAGCGCTTTCAAAAAGTACGACTTTCACTACTTTAAAGGGTTATGTCGATAAAAAAAATTGCTCACATATCAAGCCACGTGCTCTATTATATGAGTGTAACGCCATCTGTTGAAAAATATCCCCATTATTAAGTTATACACCTGGTAGAGTAGTCCCGCGCAAAACAGTTTTTATGCAAAATAATAAATTTTTGTCTATCGACATGTGTCGGTCCCTAGTGGCATTTATCACGTGACGAATTTTTTGTTGAATGACAATAACCAATTACCCTCACCCTTCAACTGCTACCTTGCCAACGATTAAAACCAGTTATTTTTATACTTTGTTATCGACGAACCGGGGCACCATTTAGCAGTCGCTTATCTGAATTTGTAAAATAATTGTTATTATTGACGGGTGATGAGACTTAAATTTTAACTTTACTGTGTTCATTTTTACACGTAAATAATAATGCAAATATAATAAAAATATTTATTGATCGGAAATCTGTCAGAAATTTACGTGGAGTTTTATTTTGTAACATTAGAAAACATTCTTGTTACGAATATGAGTCCACAGTATACATTATATTCGTGGACAGCAGGATGGATCAACCGTCTTTTTAGTAGTAGTAGTAGTCTTTTTAGTAATTTAAAATTAGATATTCTTTTTCCAAAAATTAATTATTTGCCAAAAAAATAAAGGTCATCATTAAAAATGTTGTGTATTAAATTAAAGTTTACCAGTCCTGAATTTATTTATACTACGTATATTGTATCACTTAAAACTATTTTTTGTGAGTTTTAAGACTCGTGTATCAGTTTTATAAAAATTTTGTAACATGAATAATTATTATGAAACAGTTATTAAACAGCATTTTACAAATTTCTGATTGACTACAAATATATTTATGATACATAGAATACTCTTTACATAATACTTTTATTTTATGTATGTAATTAGTGGGCGTACGCACCAAGTTTACTTGCATTATAGTGAGTATAAACTTAAATTAAATTTTATATGAGCATTTTGGTATTCAAATTTTTTAATCTAAAATAAAATCTGCTATTGCGTATTTTTTTAATTCACAGATAAACATTTTTAATTTACATTTTTTGCACATACCAGATTTTTCACGCCTAGCTTAATTTAAGGTTAGTTAAAAATAATGATTCTTTCGAAATTTGAATTTGAATGGAATGGAATGGTAGAAAAATGATATATGATAAAGGGATTTTTGATAAATGTGAAATGGTATTTATTTTATGATTTCTATATCCGTTTGTTTGATAATCGGTATCTAATTCGTTTATGTATATTATTTTTTGGTAATATCTTTCACAAATTTTATACTAATCAAATATGAATTTACACTCTTATTTCTTGCTTTCACAGTTCCCAAAGAGATTACTGAAATCGGATATAAAAGAACAAAAAAAAAAAAGTGACGAAATTCACTAATTAAAATCACTATCATAAGAAACGCTTCGATTCAAAACTGTAGATAGTGTTTAATTCTAAGAAATTGATGGATAATTACAAAAGCAACATCAACTTCTATTTCCTTAATTATACCCAGATTAGTAATTCTTTTAATTATAAATTATATAATTTTTTAAATTAATTGTTTACATATTATTATTGATTTTGATTTTTAATATGTTAAAAGTAATCATTTTGAACCTACTTTTTTTTGTCTTTTAAAGTGAAAGTTTTAATAATAAAAAAAAAATGAATTTGTTACCATAACTTATAGTTCAACTTGCAAGTTTGAAATTGACATTATTAAATAGAAAAAAAGAAATTTTTAAGATTAATATGCCATCAGAAATTATAACTACTATTTATAGTACATGTATCAGAAAAATTCGATTTTTTTAAATTTTTATCGTAATAGATAACTGAAAATGAAATAATGGTAATCATTTCCTAATAACTTTTAATCATTGATTACAATGTTTCAAGTTTTGAACGCCCCCTATATAAGGGGAAATTGACCAATTTTAATAAAAAGTATGTCAAATGAAAGATGTACTTATAATGTATTTAGAAAAAAAAAATTTGCTGATACTTAAATTTTTCGTAAAGTTATAGCATTTTTAAGTTGAAAATTTAAAATCGAAAATTTTAACACAAAAATAGCGTTTTTTTAACTACGCCTTCCGTTTGCATGCAGAAGATAAAGTGTCGGGACAAATTTTTTTTTTCATTTTACAGTACATAAAATAAGCTTTAATTTGGTATATGTTTAAAGGACGCAGTATTTCCGGAACATTTTCAAAAATTAAGTTGAAAAAGTTAGTTTTTGTAAAAGAGTTGCTATTTTAAATGCTCCCCAGTGAGCAGGTTAAGTGTTAAATTTTCAAAAAAATGATATCAAATATAAGGGAAATATCTAAGGTTTTAGTATAAAAAAAAATTATGTTGATTTTTAAAAAAGTTATGGAATTTTTAAGAAAAAAAAGTGAAAAAAATGACAAAATTTACCGATTTTTAAAATTGTAATTTTTTTGGAGATTTGTGATTGGAGAGCTGAGAAAAAGTAGTGACAGACACACAAAAAAAAAAATAAATAAAATAAACACATCATGGTAAAATTAATACCTTCTCAGCTTCGCATCGAAGCTAAAAATATATAAAATAATAAAAAATTTGTTTAATTAATTTTTTTCTTCTTTTTCCCTCGACTCTACCGATTATTTGCAAGGCAAAACCGCACTGCACTAAAAACTAACAGATGACTGTAAATTAAAGGTGATTGTGTCATGGATAGTAACAATGCATTAAAAGATATAAAAAAAACTTTTATTTTCTATTTTCGGTCGAAAAGAATCGATTTACAACCAGTAAAAATTTTAATAATTAGTTCCCCAACAATTTTAATTATATACAATGTTTTAAACTTAACTAAGTACTAACTACATACATATTACTAGATATTATTATTATAGATTTCATGTAACAATAAATTATATAAAATTATCTATAAAATTAATTTTTTCATAGTTGTGAATAAATTATTAACTACAAATGTGATACTCGCAACACTTTAACGTTTAATAAGCGGTAGCATTTGAAATAATATTATATTATAATCTTATGATATTTTATTATAATTACATATTCATTTTGTTTTATATTATGAGAGCTTTATCGCCTAGCATAGCATAACTGTTAATAGTAGAATGATGTGCTGCTCCAAAATAATATTAGGCGGTCGTACAGGTGTGCGCATGGTATATGGATTGTATGAAAGGGGGTGATTGAAGAGTTCGGTTGTAAAACATCTAAAAGCGCATTCTCTCGGTCATATCATTGTTTCGTTTGCCCGTATGGCGTCCTCTTAATTAGATCAAGATCTGATAAATAAGCTAGTTTATTATGTGAGAAATTAAAGTTGACACCTTTATAATGTATAGGATGAACATAAAGAAATACTTCATGATTGGTAAATTGAGAAAAACATTGATAAAAAAGCAAAATTATTAATATTCATTTTTTTCCGATTAATTAAGTGTTCGCAATAAATAAATCATTTTGTATATAAAAAAAATTAATGTATCAATTGGAAAAGAATATTTACTATCTAACGTGTCAAAATGGCTTTCTAAAATTTTGAGCCAATGTAGCTGCCTTGTCGGACTAGACCGAAATACGCCTGATCTGGATACATAAAATTTTGTTACGATCATTCTTTTTATAATTTTTCTAAGTTTTAAGAGTTTAAGTTCTCACTAAATTTGCGTTAAAAAAATTTGAGATAATTCACCTAAAAATTAAACTCATGGTATATCAATCAGTTTTTAAATATAAGTATGTCAACAATATTTATATATTCTTTAACTTTTCAAAAAAGTTAATTTTTCTGTTTCTGTTTCTTTGTCTTCAAAGAGTTAAATACGCCACTGACAACTCTCTATTACATATTTTTTTTTAATACAATCAAATTATACCAAAAACATTGGTCTGGGAGTTCAAGTATAAAAATCATTTCATAAATCTTATTAGTAGATGAAAAGGTGTTTTCAAAATTCAATCCCGTGTGTTTCGAAAATTCCAATTAGTTAACAAAAATTAATAAATATTATGGGGAAGGCTTATGAAACCACATCTCCCTAAAATAATGTATGATCCTTAAGCCGAGTATGAGATTTTTTTTAATTAGCTGAACCATCCAAAAGTGATGAGGGTATTTAAAAATTTTCAATTTGAACAATCATGACTTTATGGAATAGTTTTTTAATTATTACCTAATAATAATATTAATGAAATCTTTCTTTTATAAATTTAATGAAGTTGAAAGGTAAGTTCTATAAGACTGTAGATAATGGAGTTGTGGTGTAGTGGGAAAAGAGTATACAAAAACAGAAAGAACACAGGAGGAGAATTGAGGATCCAATAATAATAGATGAAGAGATGAAAAGTAAAGTAAAAATAGTTAAGTTAAGTGACAGAATTATAGTTATAAAATTCATTTTCGAGGAAAAAGTGTTGAATGTAGTAAGTGACTATGCATCACAAGTAGGATGTGATGAACTAAACAAAGAATGGTTTTGGAGAGAGATGGATGAAGTAAGGAATATCTGATAATGAGAATGCGGTGATAGGTGGTGATTTGAATGGACATGTCGGTAATGTCAGTGAGAAAAGGATATGAGAAAAAGTATATGGAGTGTATGGTTTTAGTGGAAAAAATGCGGCTGGGGAAATATTTATAACAGAAGTTTATTATAAATAGATTATAAGTGTTTTAATGTAATATTATTCATGAATTAAAATTTTATAGGTTCAATGGCAAGCTTTACTGACTGAAAGTATTAATGGATATTATTGGAATTGGCGAGAATATTCAACTATTTCTAGAGAATTTTACTCGAGACCAAAAAGAGGTGATTCTAACCCGGAAAATACTACACCAATTACAATAGATTCGAATACTAAGTAATTCTTGATTACTTTTGCATAAAGTTTGTCTTATATATATTCGTTATTTGAAAACATGTCTTTACGAAGCCTAACATTAAAATTTAAGAATCATGTTTTCGTTTTTTGTGTCGATTTCAAACCTGCAATTAGAGTTTCGCATATGGCCTAAATAATAACAAAATCCTTCTAATTTAAATAACAAATATTTATGCTTGATTATTAGGTTACGTATGAATAATCAATAAATATATTTTAATTAAAAATAAGTTGAAAAAGTTTACTTTCTATACGCATATTTAAGTTTTGAACCCCCCAGTATAAAGGGAAATGATTCGACTTTAAAAAAAAAGTATGTCAAATGAAAGAAGTATATAAATAGTATTTCTTATGAAAAAATTGTATTGATCCATACATTAATTAAAAAGTTATAGAAATATACAGTTAAAAATGTAAAATATCGAGAATTTTAACACAATAAATATAGTTTTAAAAAACACGCTTTTAAAGCACATTGAACTAAAAAGTTAAAAATAAGCTTAAAATAATAATGAACGAAAAATACTAGTATTATTATGATATAAGCGTAGGTGCTTTGTGTCATATTTAACACGCTTATATTAGTTTCACCTGTATGTATGTATGTATGTATGTATGTACAGTGGAACCTCGATTAACCGTGCTTCGATTATCCGTGTTCGCGATTAACCGTGCTCACTCTTCCGAAAATTTAAAAATAGTTATGGATTGTACGTATTATGGAGATAACAATATCAAGATAAACAATATTGTAGATTATTACAAATTGTATTTATCGTATCACCTTCAGTTTACTATAAGCGTTCGCGACGTTACCTTATCTAATAATGAGTGTTAAACGAAAACGTATCGTTCTTTCTCTTGAGAAAAAAGTGTTGATTATTAACCGAGCTGTAGATCATGGTGAAAGTATACAAAAACTTGCAGACGAGTTTGGCGTGGGTCAACAGACAGTTCGTGACTTAATCAAACAAAAAAATGAAATTTTTAAGTTCATATCTTGTCCAGAATTATCAGCTACGAGAAAAACTATGAAAAAGTCATCATTATCAGATATGGAATCTGCTCTTTTTGAATGGTTTAAACAGAAGCGTATTGAAGGACTTCCAATTTCTGGGCCAATAGTTTGTGAAAAAGCAAAATGGTTTCATGAAAATTTGAAAATAGAGGAAAGTTTTAATGCTTCACAAGGTTGGTTATTTAGATTCAAAACTCGTCATGGTATAAGACAGCTGGACATTCAAGGTGAATGTCTCAGTGGAGATTTGACTGCTGCAACACTGTTTAATGACGAATTCAATTCAATGCTTTCAAAATTGAACCTGTCCCCTGATCAAGTGTACAACGCAGATGAATCAGGTCTATTCTGGAAAATGTTACCCTCAAAAACACTTGCCGCGCAATCTGAAAAATCAGCTCCTGGACATAAATCTAGCAAAGAACGACTTACTATTATGACATGTTCAAATGCAACCGGTACACATAAGATCAAATTAACTGTAATTGGAAAAGCTAAAAAACCAAGATCTTTTAAAGGAACCGAAATGAAATATTTTCCATGTGATTATTACCACCACCCAAAAGCTTGGATGAACCAGGTTATTTTTAGTGAATGGTATTTTAACGTTTTTGTACCTTCTGTAAAAAAATTTCAAGATGAAAAAGGTATACCAAAAAGAGCTGTTCTTCTGCTTGATAACGCTCCTTCACACCCCTCAGAATCTACCCTGAAAACAATGGATGGTCAAATTTTTGTCTATTATCTACCACCTAACGTAACTTCCTTAATACAGCCAATGGATCAAGGCGTGATTTCCTGTTTGAAACGAAAGTACAAAAAGATATTTCTCCGTTATCTCTTACAAGAAAATTGTTATGATTCAATGAAAGAACTTTTGAAAACATGGACCATAAAAGATGCCATTTTCGCAGTATGTAATGCTTGGGAAAATGTACCTGCAAGTACGTTACGACTTTCTTGGGCGAAAATCTTAGATCAAGGTTATGGTGACGAAGAAAATGTCGAAGATACAGATATAGAAGATTGTCTTGAACTTGCTACATCTATTCCAGATTTCACTAACGTTGATAAAGACGATATTGTTGATTGGCTACAAAAAGATCATAACGAAGAGGGATTTGAGCGTTTAAGTGACTTTGACATAGCAGCTCGTTATGGCAGTACAAGTACACTATCTACCTCACAAAAGCTTGATTCTTCTTCTGAGAGTGATAATGAAAGTGAGAGTTTTGAAAAAATACAGACTAGCCAAGCAATGGAAGCAGTTGATGTCCTTTTGAAATTTTGCGAGCAGGAGGATTTTGACTTCCATGACGTTATTGGCTTAAGAAAAATAAGAAGTGAAGTGAGGACAATTATTTCAAAACAAAAAAAACAAAGGCTGATCACTTCTTACTTTTCTTAAGTCAATAACGTCATCCTCATAACTTATTATGTATGCATCATTTGTATTAATATAAAACATTTTTTAATTAAATTAAATAAATTACATTTCTTATTATAATTAAATAAAAATTTCATTATTATAAAAAGTCTCGATCAACCGTGGTTTTCATTTATCCGTGTGACCCGCTCCCCGTCATTACCCCGGATAATCGAGGTTCCACTGTATGTATGTATGTATGTAACTCTCCAAACGCCACGCGTTATCACATATTCCGTCGTCTAGACTAGACAGTCATAACGCATTCACCCCACCCCACGCCTCGCTCATCACACACCGGCAATATTATTCCTGTATAAATTTATTTTTGGTTATCGTACCCGTACACGAGTGCTTGTCATCAATATTATATATATATAAACAAATTTTTATTTTGACTGACCAATACCATCCGCGTACCATACGGCTTATGTATATATTCCTACCGCCGTTTATACCTCAGGTTTAACGTTAGTCCCACCCGCCCGCCCACAAAACACGGCTATACCTAATGCATGATACGTTTACGTACTTAAGTCGCTTTACATGTATATATATATATATTCTAATAACTATTAAAAATATATAATAACACACTTTATTCTTATTTAGAGAACTCATTCATTCCGATTACAAAGGATGAATTCAGTATCGTCATTTTTTGTCACTACCTCCATGTTCCGGGAGTGGGTAATTTACACGCCTGCTGCTTTCCTTGGATGTGGGAGCCGTTTCTCAGACTCCCTCCCCGGAATCGAACCCTGATTTACCGTTACCCGTTATAACCATGATATTGATAGTAACTACTATCATAACATAAAACTAAAAAGTGAAAAATAAATATAGTTTAAAAAAACTAAAAAAGCGTGTTTTTTTAGTTTTTTTAAACTATATTTATTTTATAGTGATTTTAATCACTGTCAGATATCATTATACGTGATCCAACTATGCCACGTCTTCACTGTGCCGTGACCCCACTGTGCTGGGTTTTTTATTTCTTTTATATTACTATAAGTAAGTATTAAAAAAATTGCTTTTAACGTAGTCTAAGAGTGTAAAAATTGTTGAATAAATAATGACGAAATGATTATTGAATTAAAACTTTTAAGAGTTGTCAGTTCAGTGGCGTACACAGATATTAAATTTGGGGGAAGGTTTAAAATTTAAAGAAAATTAGATGTGACACTGCTCATATTGTTCGCTCACAAAAATTCCTGTTTTCGATTACTTTATTGTGGATAAATTTATAGTATGATATGATCTTTTTTATTGTTATTACTTATTGTTTATTGTCCAAAATTGTCGCTTAGCTTATAAATTTTGGGGGAGGGTTTCAACCCTCCCCCATTGCGTACGCCAGTGTTTCAATTAGATCTGTTCCATCTGAGTATTACCAATGTCGACCCGGAATCTGTGGCCCCGGATGCGTTATCGTTAGGAAAAACACGAGGAATAATGTCTCCAACTTAACACAACGGTCCGAGAGCAATCATTCCTAAAACTTCTAAGCCAGAATGTCATTTATAAAATTTATTGGGAAAAATTTAATTATTTTTTATAATCAACTTGATTAATTATTAAAATGACCTGAACTTTGGCATAGTTATATGGAATTAAAACTACGTTTTTTAAAATTTTAGGGAATAGTAATTTTTATTTATGGTAAATTAGGATTAAGGCGGTTAATAGTTAAAAAAATTGAGCTCTAGAATTGTAAATCATAAGTTTTTAATCCATAATTTTTGTTTAAAAGAACAAAAAAATACCTCAAAAATATTTTTTTTTAATGCCATACAATTATAATAAAAATGTTAATTATTTTATTTATTAAAAATATTTAAAGAAATTAAACTTCCATACAAACATAACTACAATTTCTGCAAAACACTTATCGTACCTGACATAGCCGAGTACTCTTACCAGAATCAGTGGCCTACTTACGAGGATGGCTCAAAAGGGCGAAGGCGCGTGTGGCTTGTAGTCCCAGGTCTGGGGCGGATCCCTAGCTACACCCAGAAAAAAACCTCGATCTATATAATAAATTCATTGTTCAATTTGATGAATATATCATAACTATTGAATCAATGATATATTTATCAATATGATATTTTTTTTTCTTGTCTTGAACAATAATTATTTATAAGAATAGTTATTTTGTTCGTATTAATAAAACATTATCATAAACCCTTGATAAAATTTCTCTTTCAATTTTGATTGAGGTTTTTCTTTGGGTGTATGTGTAAATGGCTACCGTATTCAAAAATATGCTATTTTTGAATTAAAATTCTGGGTTTTGTATTTTATTTTATTTTAAAATATCTTATTAGGGGAATACACTAACTTTTATGAATATTAAANATGGGGTGGGGTGAATTCGTTATGACAGTCTAGTCTAGACGACGGAATATGCGATAACGCGTGGCGTTTGGAGAGTTACAAACATACATACATACATACATACATACATACATACATACATACATACATATATACAGGTGAAACTAATATAAGCGTGTTAATAAAAATTTGTTTATATATACAGTCGAGTCGCGATAACTCGAATCTCAATAACTCGAAGAACTCGACAACTCGATTTTTTTTTAATTCCCTTAGAAATTATAATAACACTCAATGTATTATAAGTCTTGCTAACTCGAATATAAAATTGTGATGAATAGCTTAGTCGAAGTATATTTTTATATCTGCTATATCTGGATATTCTGGGTATTTCATGATAATTGTGTTCATTATTATGTATTATGTTTTATCTACTTCAGTACTGTATAATAAAGATTAAACGAGTAGATAGAAACTGATTATTAGCGCACACACAATAATAATAAGTATGTATTGGTTAGTATGTGTCTATACTCTACCTGTCGTGTTTGTCGTGCGTATTTTTGAATGTTTTTAAACATGTCCCAAAAACGAAAATTAAACCATTTAACTATAGCTGACAAAGTTCATGTGATACAATTGGTGGAGAAAGGTAACCGGAAAAAACAAGACATCGCAAAAGAATTTAATATTTCTCCAAATACGCTGTCGACATTTTTAAAAAATAAGGCGGATATTTTAAAAAAATTTGAAAACAATAAAGGTGACTGTAAAAGATCAAAACCAGCAGAATATCCAAATGTAGAGGTATGTTTATTCAAATGGTTTACTCAATGTAGAGATAAAAATATACCTATAAGTGGACCAATACTAAAAGAAAAAGCAGAATATTTCGCAATTTGGTTATTCTAATTTTAAAGCAAGTCAAGGCTGGTTAGGAAATTGGAAAAATCGTCATAACATAATTTTTCGTAAAACATCTGGTGAAAGTGCTTCTGTAAATGACTCTTTATGTAATGAATGGTTAGAAAAGTTATCAAACATCATAAAAGAATATTCTCCCGATGATGTATTTAATGTGGATATGACAGCATTGTTTTTTAAATGCCTACCCGACGGCACTTTTATTTTGAAAGGGGAAACTTGTTCAGGTGGCAAACAAAGCAAGGAACGGATAACAATTCTTTTAGGATTAAATATGTCAAGTTCCGAAAAAATTAGACCACTTATAATCGGGAAATCAACTAAACCACGATGTTTTAAAGGAGTTAAGAGTTTACCATTAGATTATGAGTCAAACAAAAAGGCATGGATGACTGGTGATTTATTTAAAAATTGGCTTATAAAATTTGATCAAAAAATGCGACTAAATCAAAGAAATGTTTTGATAACTGTACAGCTCATTGTAATATCAATTTAAAATCTGTAAAAATCGAATTTTTACCTCCAAATACTACATCTAAACTACAACCGATAGATCAGGAAATAATACAAAATTTCAAAACATTATACCGCAAAGAAATTATTCGAAAAATTGTTTACGATATTGATGAAGGCAGACCATGTTCAATAAATCTATTACAATCCATGCATATGTGTGAAAAAGCATGGCGTAATGTACAACCAAGTACAATTGTCAATTGTTTCAAAAAAGCTGGATTCTATTTTAATGATGAGCAGTGTGATGGTGATGGTTTAGAAAACAATGACGATGATGATGGTGGATATGATTGGCAAATTGTAGCAGATAAACTTAATATAGATCAAGAGTTTACATTTCAATCATATGTTACAATCGATGATAATGTTGTAGTCAATGGAATGTTAACTGATAACTAAATCATGGGTATAAATATATCAAATAGTGATTCCGAAAATAATGAAAATGATGAGCCTGAAACAACTTTAAATATGATCACGGCGAACCAGGCAATGTCATCATTACAAACTGTTAGACAATTTGTTGAATCTGTCGAAGGCGTGGATACTTCTATTTTCGAATCCATAGACAAATTAGAAGATTTTAACAGCCAAAAAACCAAAAATTAATAACACATTATTTTTCTACTGTATCTCATAAATAATACATATGTACATACTTATAATTTCATTGTATTTATTTTTTAATTTTATTTAGTTTTTGTATAGCATTTATGTATAAACATAAATGTATTATATTTGTCATGACGTTTTTATCG
Source organism: Daktulosphaira vitifoliae (assembly GCF_025091365.1). Classification (NCBI taxonomy): domain Eukaryota; kingdom Metazoa; phylum Arthropoda; class Insecta; order Hemiptera; family Phylloxeridae; genus Daktulosphaira; species Daktulosphaira vitifoliae. The sequence goes on from NW_026099574.1 coordinate 33,371,426, forward strand.
TATAATTTTAAAATTATATTTCATTACATAGGTAACTCGAAGTTTTGATTTTATTTTGATAAATTCGAGTTAGGTATCTCGAATAATACATATCTCGAGGTGAATTTTTATCCCCCTTCAACTTCGAGTTATCGCGACTCGACTGTATATAATTGATGTCACGCACGCGTGTACGGGTACGAAAACCAAAAATAAAAAATTATACAGGAGTATTAGTGTTATTGGCGAGTGGTGAGCGGAGTGGGGTGAATGCGTTACGATTGTCTAGTCTCAAGGCCATAGACGACGGGATACGCGAGATAATAACACGTAGCGAGTGAAGAGTTACACACAACAAACAAACAAACATACATTTTAAACTAACATGAGCGTGTTAAAAATAACATACGGTAGCCATTTTCACTATTAAGTCAAAATATAGAGTATATAGAGTACGAGTTTGATAAATGATTTTTTTTTTGTGTCTGTGAACGCTCAATCTTAGCTCTCACTGGATCCATTTTGATGAAAAATATGTCTAAATATCACAAATCGTATCTAGTCGAAGACATTACCTTCAAAATTTGAAAAAAATTACCTCGTTCCACTTAAACAAGGGAAATCCCCTAAAAAATTACAAATTTAAAAATCGCTAATTTTCGACATTTTTTCAATTTTTTTTACTTAAAATTGCCATAACTTTTTTAAAAATAACCGAATGATTATATATATACATATTTTTTTTTTTGATACCTTAGGTATTTACCTATCATTTTATATATTTTTGTGAACATTTGACCCTTTACCAGCCCACAGGGTTTTTTCCGGAAAATGTTCCAGAAAAACTGACACTTTTATATATATCTTAAATTAAAGCTTATGTAATATACTTAAATTTGAAAAAAAAAAATTTGACCTCTGGTTTTGTCTTCATGGTGAAAATGACTACCATATTCAAAAATATGCTATTTTTGTGTTAAAATTCTGGGTTTTGTATTTTATTTTATTTTAAAATACATGACAAGGGGAGTACACTGATTTGCATAAATATTATATAAATAAAATTGATATAGCATAGAAAGTTAAACTTATATAAATTTGTTTGCTTTCTTTAAGTTGAGAAAAATAACTTTGAAATTTGAACTAGCTTAAATTGCCATTTTTTTCAGTCGACGGTAGCGACGTACAGTTGCCGAGTTGATAAAACTTGTGTTTAACGCGCTTGGGGTACAAGGAAACCAACCCGTTTATGGCAAGGAAATTTTTGGGATTTTTTTCTTAATTCTTTTTAGAATAAGTTAGAATAAATTTTCAACTCATTTTATTTTTATCTCATTTAGATTCAATAACTTCAATAAAGATCAAGGATCCCATCACTGTAGACGCCCCTTGCGAGAAGAAATTTCTTATTATAATTATTCATATTAAAATCATTTTACTATATTTTAGGTTTTAGCTTCGATGCAAAGCTGAGAAGGTATTTTTTTGTGACTATCATTTATTTTCTCTGCTCTAACTTGGCCTACATTTTTCAACGATACGTCAAATGATTACAATTAGTTTAAGATACTACCCTCAATAATTAAAAAAAAATTCTAATTTATCAATTAAGCAGTTACTTATCACATGTTCTACATACAGACAATTAAAATCATTCATTTCTAATGTTTTCAAAGGATTTATTGACGAATCAAGTTTGATATGATAGATTTCAAATACAAAATTAAATCATTTTACTTTGTAATTTAATAATTTTTTTACTGTATTTGTGTGTGTTACTACTAGACTATAATATTCCAAATTTTTTGGTATCATGTTGCTATATAAATCATTTCTAAAAAAATGATTGTTAGTTTCTCCTGAATTAACAATGGATTTTTACAATTATAATCAAATTTTATAATACGCTTAATTAAGTAAATCTTTTTAACAACTTTGTTTTGATTGGTTCATTTACTTAAAGTAAATTATTAAAATTAATTAACTTCTAAATATTTCAATTGCAGAATCTTTTTAAACACCAAAAGTTATTAAGAATGATTACTATTACTCCTATTTAAGTTATCTATTACGATAAAAATGCAAAAAAATATTAAGCTACTCTGATAAATTTACTATAAATAGTAATTATAAAACTTCCTAACTGCATATTATCTTAACGATACAATTTTTTTAATTCTTATAAAATTTTCTATTTAATGATGTCAATTTCAAACTTGCCAATTGAGCTAAAAGTTGTGGTAAAATAAATTAATTTTTTTTTTTATATGTAAATACTTATTTTTTAATAATAAAAAACTTAGAAATAATAGAAAAAGTTTAATTGCACATTTGAAAACATCGCGAAAAGTTGATTTAGAAAAGTATATTTTTGTTTCTGATGAAAGTTCCTTGTAGTCTAGTGTATTTATTAATAAGTAACAACATTTTTTTATTAAAATGTATTGCATCAATCCCTTTAAATTTTTATACGCGTTAAAAGTATTTTTATAATATCTCCGTAAAATATAATATATGTATTCATATATTATAATTATAAATCGGGAAAAATTAAGGGAATAAGAGTTATGGTTGCTTTTGAAATAATCTTTCAATCTCTTAAAATTAAACACTATCTACAAATTTGCGTCGAAGCGTTTCTTATGATAGTGATTTAAACACTGTGAGATTAAATCTATACTAGACCCAACTATGTCACGTCCCTATTGTGTTGGGTTTTTTTTGGAGATTTCCCCCATTTACGGGGAATGAGGGATATTTTTTTAATTTTCAGGGTAATGTCTTCAATTAGTTACGATTTGTGATCTTTTGACATATCATTGAGAAAAGTCGATCCAGTTAAAGCTGAGAAAAAGTAGTGACAGACACAAAAAAAAATACATAGTAAAACTAATACCTTTTTAGCTTCGCATCGAAGCTAATAATTACTTGAAGACCGGTACAACATTATTTATCAAGACAAACATTTATTTTTTTACTTTACAATACTTTTATTTTGTAGATTTAGTCCTCGAGCAATAATTACAACTTCAAACTCGAGAGTTCCACAGTTACTAAATTCTACAAAAGAACAATCAACAAGTTACAAAAATAATACTATTCAATCAAGCAATGGTTTAAGATCATCTCAAAGTAAATCGCCTTCTGTTGTCATATTTCCAAGTTCAGTTAAGGAAACAACTCCAATTTCTATTAACAAATTTATTCCAGACCTTCGCTTTGTAGAAAAATGTTCAAAGAATAATAGTTATTGTGATAAAATCGACAATTATCCAAAGTAAGTACAAGAATAATTATATTTAAGGGACATCTTTTAATATTTTATTATGTTTAAGACAAGATTTACAACAAATCTTTCGAACTAGTAAACTTATGTCAAGTGGTCTTTTTGGGGTGGATGCTGTATGTAAATATTTTTAGAATTTTTTATTATGAAATAAATTAATACTTTTAATACTCATTATTAATAACAATTGAATTTGATTTTTAGATTAATGATTTGGAAACGAGATTTTCAATGAATGTTGGCAATGAACCTCAACCAATTTGTGGTTCACTAGTAAGGATGAAATATAATTACTAAGCTATTAGAATACCTCAAAGTATTTTACAGAATATCACGGAATGAATTTTCGGTTATAACATATTAATGGTCGAGTGCTACACGTAATTTAATGTCATTCTTCTCATTTACAAGTTATAAAATTAATATTTGAAAAAATACTTAATCCGACCATAATTCTTAGCCTTATTATTGTAAAATTAATCTCTATATTTTAGAGATTATAAACAAATTTTTGGTAGAGAAAACGTGAAATTTTATATTATTTTTAGCGGTTATTTTTGCAATTGCAGGCTTGCTCGTAATAAATCAATATTCTCTATAATTTTTTTAATATTTTAAAAATATTTGACTACTTAGTGTCACTAATTATTTAACAAACGATCTGAACAAACATTTTATTCTAAGCTAAAACACCATTTATAAAAAAACATTTACAACAAGTTCACAAAAATTTAGTATCCAGTGCCTTATAACTCTTCCATCTTAAAGAAAACTAGAAAAATAAATTTGGAGACTTATTGATAATTCTCCCTAGAAAATGTTTTTGAAATATATTATATAAATTATATAATAAAATTGATCACTTGTGGCTAATATTATTTAAAATTAAAACTATATTAAAATATTATTAATTTTAAACATTATATCAATTTTCTGTATTTTTGGGGAAACTTAGATCCCAAATGCTACTCATAACTCTGCATAACACATACTTCTCAATATATTAATTATTAAGTATTTTCTAAATAATTTCTATTCACCTTATAAGGATGTCAACTTAATTTTATTAAATTGAAACATACATATATAACTAGCTTGTAAAATAAAAATAATCTATTCAAAACAATTATTGGTCAATATCAACTTTTGAAATTTCCCCCCAGTTTAATACAAATATCTAATTTCACTAATTTTATATAGTGAAATCGGTAATTTATATACTCTATGTATAACTAGCAAAACTCTTAATTTTATTCCCCAGGCAAGCCGATTGGCTACTTGTCAATTTTTAACATATTTTAAACCTTAAATTCGGCCTAGCCTATAAGTTAAGCCCGGTATATTTATAATAAATATAAATATTTATCATATTTAGCTTAAAAAAATCATATAATTTTAAAACAATAAGAGTTATAATAAATAATAAGAGATAAACAATAATCGAATAATAGTAATAATTTCCACGTATTATGATAATCTATAACAAAATAATTGTAATGTTTTATCACTAAAAGTACAATTTCAACAAATATATTAAAATACATAAAAAATCTTTGATAATAATTGCATGAGTGTTCTATATTAGATTGTCTTTCAGTTTTTTGTATCGAGCTAAGAATTTCGATTACCTTAAGCTTGTATTTTTATCATTTTTGAACCAATTTCAATTTAGCGTAATAATATTTAAACGCATAGGAATTTTGGTTAATCATACGCCAGACGTTCATTAGCTTATAACTCAAACCAGAATATTTTTATAAATCCTTCTTAAACATACATTTTACACCCATCGAGACAAACGAATTTTTTTTTTAAGCCCGGTCCTAATCAATAACATTATTTGTGTGCCGGTCCAACTTTTTTGATTACAGAAGCGGCCTAGGCCATGCAATACTCTGATATCTAATATCAATGAAAAAAGTAACATTTTTCAACTAATATAAACAACGGCAATAACATTAGTGAAAATAGATGTGTGTTAGGGAGGTGAGCTACCTAAAAAAAGGTAAAAAATGATATGTATTGTTTTACAGACAGAATGAGTCATGAAGCTATGATAAATCAAAATTTTAATTCAATTATCATTTCATAGAATTTTTTTTTTAATAGCTTACTTTCTTAGATATTAAAATAAATCAGTCTTCATCTAGATTAGGGTATTGATTTTTTGGATGAAGTATATAAATTTTCAACAGCAATGTAAATCTTTAGATAATTAATATTATTAATAATGAAAAAAATACTGTTAAGTTTTCAAAGTTAAAAAAAATCTTATAGTTCATAAATATTGTAATAACAATGGAAATTAATTTTAGGAACAAATAGTTTTTCCAGAAGCTGGACTAACAAAAAATGACGAGTGGCGTTTTATTGTTCAAGGTCCAAATAATGATAACAATAATTTTAGGCAAGGTATTCGAGTGGAAAAGTGTATGTGAGTATCAAAATTAAGCTCAATGTTCAAATAATATAATAATTTTGGGGATGCAGTATGCAAAAATAAGCAGGAGGCGAGCTCCCACAGCAAAATTAAATATTAAGTATAAATAAAACCCAAATCCTAAATAAGCGAAACCTCTAAATAGTATAATAATTTTCTTTGAAACGAAGCTGAGAAGGTATTAATTTTACCATGACATGTTTTTTCCCTCGTTCTCCGTAAATGGGGGGAAATCTCCAAAAAAGAAATACAATTTTTAAAATCAGTTAATTTTGTAATTTTTTCACTTTTTTTTCCAAAAATTGCCATAACTAATTGAAATATTAACAAATCAAAATAATGTTTTTTTAAATTGGAATCTTAGGTATTATCCTTTCATTTAATATAATTTTTTTTAAATTTGAACCTTAACTTGCCCTCCCCTTTGGGCTTCAAAAGAGCAACTTTTTCACAAAAGTTAATTTTTTCAACTAAACTTTTGAAACTGTTCCGGAAATACTGAGTCCTTTAAACATATATCAAATTAAAGCTTATGTCATGTACTATAAAATAAAAAAAACCTAACACAGGGGGGTCGCGGCACAGTAGTGACGTGGCATAAAAAAGGCTTCGATGCAAATCTTTAGATAGTGTTAAAGTTTAAAAAATTGGTGGATTATTCCAAAAGCTACATGATTTTCTATTTCCTTATTTATATCCTTATTAGTAATTTTTTTAAGTTTTATGATTTCTAAGTGTAATATATGTAAAATATATAAAAAAAAGTATGTCGAATGAAAGAGTGATATAAATATTATTTCTCATAAAACAATTGTATAGATCCATACACTTTTCAATAAGTTATAGCATTATAAAGTTAAAAAAATATAAAATCGAGAATTTTCACACAAAAATAGTATTCGGTAACTATTTTCACCGTGAAGCCAAAATAAAGCCCGAAATTTTTTTTTCCCATAATAAAGTATATTACATAATCTTTAATTTAAGTTTTATATAAAAGTGTCAGACTTTTCGGAACACTTTGAAAAGTTAATTTTTTGTGAAAAAGTTGTCATTTTAAATCCCTCCCTGTGGGCAGGTAAAGGATCAGATTAAGTAAAAAAAATTGAAAAAAATGTCAAAAATTAGTGATTTTTAAATTTGTAATTTTTTTGGAGATTTCCCTCATTTACGGGGAACGAGTGAAATTTTTTCAATTTTTGAGGGTAATGTCTTAGACTAGATACGATTTGTGATCTTTTAACGTATTGTTGAAAGAAATCGGTTCGGTGAGAGCTGAGAAAAACACATCATAGTAAAACTAATACCTTCTCAGCTTCACATTAAGAATAATTTGTCCCGTCACCTCCTTATCTTCTACGTGCAAAATGATGCCGTAGTTAAGAAATTGTTATTTATGTTAATATTTTCGATTTTATATTTTCAACTTTACATTACTATAACTTTTTGAAAAATGTATGGATCTATACAATTTTTTTATAAACACTATATTTACTTCTTTCATTTGACATACTTCTTTTTTTTGAAATTGGACCATTTTCTTTTATACAGGGAGGTTTAAAACTTAAAACATACGTATAAAAGGTAAAACTTTTCCAACTTAACTTTTGAAAATGTTCCGGAAATAATGCGTTCTTTAAACATATGTCATATTAAAGCTTATGCTACGTACTATAAAAAAAAAAAGTTTGTTCGACGCCTTATCTTCTTCATGCAAATGGTTGCCGTAGTTAAAGATCATGCTATTTTTGTGTTAAAATTTAAGTTTTTTTGTTTATTTTAGAATACCTTATAAAGATTTGCCATAGTAATTAGTTCGCCAATAAATATAAAATTTAAATGAATCTAACTTACATTAAATATAAATTTATATTTATTTTGCTTCTTCAAAGTTGCTTTTGCTTTTGGAATAATCCACTAATATCTTAAAATTAAACACCATCTACAAATTTGCTTCGAAGCGTTTCTTATGATAGTGATTTCAAAACACTGTCAGATATCATCTATACTTGTCTTAACTATACCATGATCCCACTTTGACACTGATGTTTTTTAATATTATACTTGACTTAAATGGTAAAAGTATACATTATTTAATGGGGGAGTTAACAAAATTATCAACCCATAATTTTAAGTTTTGTTTTCTAAGTTTTTTTTAAAACCTGTGTATAAAACTCCAATCATAACACAAAATGTGTTAGTATAATCAAATTATAGCTTTTTTAAATTTTGCTGACAACGGAAATATTTAACCAATACCAAAAATTATTATTATTTTTCTCTTTATACTTTAAGTTTTCTTAACTATTTCTTTAAAGTTAAATCATTATTTATGTATTTAGAAATCCAGGTGAATCATGCAAATTTAGTGAAAATCTTCCAAATGGCTATACAACAACTTGTGTGCAAAAATATATTTATAGAAAATTAGTAGCAATAAAAGACACAAAAGAAATATATTATGAAAGTTTTAGATTACCATCATGTTGTGCTTGTATGTATACTGCAAAGGCAGGTATAGAGGATCGAAGTTTATCACTAAGATTTGATTCAAATAATAAATCTGAACAACTTTCAATAGATTCTCGTAAAATTAAAAATATCTAGCTAAATTAAAATTTTATAAAAAAAGATCTTAGTTATTTACATATATATATTAAGTCTTCACATATAAACAATACTAAGTTATAGAAATAAATTATTATAACATATTATTGTATTTTGACATTAATTAATTCACAATTAAAAATAATAATAATGTAACTACATTTTTAAAATAAATTTTACTTAAATAATAATTTTATTTTATAATTATGTTACATTAAGATAATATTGGCGTTTTACCTAAAATCTGATCTTCATAATTTTTATAAATTTTAATTAGATTTTCATCTGATAAATCTTTATTTACATCTATTACCAACAAAGAATATGGAAAATTACATAAATTGTCTTTCATAAGCCATTTTTCATAATATACATGCAATTTTTCTAAATAACTCTTTTTAACTGAGCGCTCTTCTGGACGATTACGACGTTGCATACGTTTAAAGACAGTATCAGGTAAGCTCCTTAGATAAACTAAACATTTTAAAATAAACAATGTTCATTATACATACATATACAGTATGATCGGTTTATAATAAAATACTCAATTACTCGCAAAACAAATGTAATATTGAAATAAAATTTGTTGGTTTTTTTAGTTACATAAATTTTTTAAAATGTCAGCTATTAGTTTTTAGAATTGCCCCTTATAATTTATAAGAGTACCAACTTTACTTTTTCAAATAGCAATACACATGTTAAACTAGCTTATAAAATAGGAAATAATCTTAAGAAAATGACTAGTCAATAACAACTTTTGAACCAGTATTTTGGGTGTTATTAGTATTTTATAGTATTGTATAGAGATGAAATGCAAGTGTGATTATTTTATATCACTAGTAACTTTCCAAATACTCTTCATTCCACCTAGCTATAAAAATGAAAATAACTTCCAAAGCACTGATCCAAAAGTTGTTATTGTCCACCAATTAATTAATCTGAATACTATCTAATATGATATATTAATTAAAATCTATTATAAAATATAATAATGGAATTTTATTTAGAGTCATACCAATAAGATCCAATCCTATATCAACAGTGTTTTCAATGTACTCATACCAATCACACATAACATTATATTCTGGAGTAGATAATATTCCACTATCATGAGCCATTTCTACAAAACAAAATCTAAGAAAAAATCAGTACTATGTAGTATTTAGTTAATGCTTATTAATTTTAAATTTCAAATAAAGTTACAACCAGGGGCGATTCTAGATATTGTTTTTAGGTGATGTTAAGTGAATTTTGCCAACTTTTATGATAAATTTGTTATTATAAGTAATTTAATATCAGGTAACATCCCTATAAAATCACCTCTAGTTATATCTAATAATGAAAATGACAATTTTTAATATAAAGGGTTTTAAGTTACTGAAAATAAAGTATCAAAAATCAAAATAATGAACAAAAAATAGAGCACAGTACTAAGTCTCTTAGATTGAGCGCCAAGTGCAGGAAGAATGTCTTAGTTCATCTACCATGGGACAGATACTAGTAAATATATTTCTACTAGAAATAGTAAAAATTAAAAAAAATGGATCATTTATTTTTTAAACTTAAAAACAATTTGCTTATTGAAATACCTATTATTTTGTAAGGATCGCTCGAAAATTTGAACTTTTTTTTCTGTCTTTTTAGATTGTAATTTAAGACGACTTAGCTGTAAATTATGTTGAAATGCAAAGTTCCATCTGTGAGGTTCAGAATATGTAAGTTCGAGCAAATTATGGCCTCTAACATCTCGCCACATCTCTATTGGTTCCTTTTATATTTTAACAAAAATATGCATTACGGCTTTTTATATTACAAAAATTCCAAAACAAACATCAATTTAAAAGTCCATATGTAGCTTAAGAGTTATAATGAAGGTATAATTCAATAATACATAATACAGGGTTAGGAACTGAAATGATATCGGTTTTTCAAAATTTTTATCATATCTAGTAAGATAGTTGATCTACATTATATTTTTCAAACAATTTGTTAGGTTAATAGTTATAGAAACCATAAGTGTTGTAAAATCATATTTAAACCTTAATCATACTTAAAACTTGTCCTTATAAAATTTAAAAACCAAAATTAACAAATAAATTTTTTCGATTAATTTAGTTTTTTAAACTTTAAAGTTCAATTAAGATCTCATAATAATATAAAATAATATTTTTGTTTACTGTTAACATTTTTTCAATACTAAAAAAAATGAATATACATTATCTAATTTACTAGATATAAGAAAAATTGTCAAAAACCAAAATTTTTTCGGTTCTTAATTCTGCATAAAATATTATTATTTTTAAAAAGTTAAATAACTTACTAAATTTGCTTCAACATCTTTGAAATTTTTAAAATATTTAATTAATGTTGATTTTCCGGAACCGACATTTCCCTCGATGGCTACACGAAATGGTTTCATATTATTAAGTATTTTAGGTATTATTCCTTTGACATAATCATTCACCTTAATTTAAATAATTAATATAAATAATAAAATTAATTAAATATTTTGGGCATAATTAAATTTTATGCAACACTAATTAATCCTTTTTTATGTATATTTTATTGTCTATTAAGCTATATAGAAAGACTTCGATAACAAAACAAATGATAATTTCATTGTTCACAAACGAAAGATTAAAGTTCTGTGCATTCTAGAGTTCACAAAAATAGTTAATGATAAATCTTTAGTTTTCTTATTAATAATGATACAGTATACGTAAATACCATTCTCATTGATGAGCGTTTTACCACCAAAAATATACCATGGTGTGAATATTTAAATAAGTTGGTACTTAACAATTCAATCAACAGTTGGTTAATAACTAAACAGCAAATCGTCGTACTGCTATAATATAAACAACGATTTGCTGTTTGTTATTAACCGGTTAAATTGGGTTGTATGTATTTTGTATTAGTCTGGTAGTAAATGGGTATTTTAAAATGGAGGCAATAAAGGCGGGCACCTCCATATCTAAGTATTTATCTTAGTTTGGGGTAAAGCTTTTGCTTTTTATAGTTCATAAATTAATTTTATATAATATTACATATATAATCTCTACCAGGGTGAACGCAGACCAATATTGGATACCGGCAACTGACGGGCAAAAGCCGCTTTTAATGTTTTTTTCCTAAAAATAGAATCTGATTTTATATTATTTTGTTTACAAATATTAACACCAGATGCAGCGCAACCCGCCCCATACATGATAAATATTGGCGGCCATGTAAACGTAATGGCCGCATGGTCCATCGTAGAGTAATATTACTCTATGGTTCAATTAGGTATCGGTTCGTAGTACTATTATTATCACACTTTATTTTCTTTATAGATATAAATAATTTATAATCTATATCTGTGATTTTTTTTTGATAAGCTTCATAAAAAATTACTTATGATTTTAAGTTATTTATGATTAGCTAGTTATAAAATCTATTTTATATTATTATTACAATAAAATCTACTTTCAACAAATCTTCGATTAGACGGAAACAATCTTAACAGAGGTTAATGAGAAAAAATTTGGGTTTATTTACCATATCTAGAGGAAAAAGTATTAAATTACCAAATTTTAAAAAAAATTTGTTAGTGTTTAGTTCAATTTGAAAAGTAATGAGAAAACCATGATAACCAGCGTTTAAAAATTTAAAAAACTTTCTTAAATTAATTAATTTTTAAAGAAGTGTACTGTTAATACAAAATTTGATGGTCTAGAAATAAATTCTGTATTTTCAACCAAGTTATTATTTTTATCTTGGGGAATCGATTCTTCGTATCCTATTCCGCAGAACGTCTATCGTTATATCATAATATACACGAGTATTAAAAAGAATTATTAATAAACACAGATAATAAGAAATAAACAAAGCTACTAAGATCTATGATTTTTCATCATCCCAGTTATAAAAAATATATTTCTAAATTAACCACAGAATAGATAAGATCTTATCTATTATTATCATAAACATCTACAAATTATTATCAGTATTATTATTAAGTGTTAACAATGTTCAACGATTTGTTATGAAAAAGTAAAAATTATTAGTAAACAGTTTACGTAACAGTTTATTAAAGACTTCATCAATTTTACTAAAAACTTTGTTGATCACTGACTAGTACCAGTATTTATAATTCTAATTATTAGAGTATTTTTATTTATTATTTACTAAGAGCTCATATAAAAAAATATGTAGTTGTAAATAGTAATATATATAACATGGACCTGGAAGGAATATTAAATGACAAATTAAATACTGGTGATAAAGTTGTGGTGGTAATATGAATAATTTTCTAATGAATTACTTGTTAGTTATTTCATTTATTTTTACAGTTTCACGAAGGAGTACTGTTACAAAGTTGGTCTCCCAAAACGAAACGTTTTATAGCTTTGGTAGAACGAAACTCTTCTTTTGGTGTATTTATTTTTACATCATCAAAAACTCCTCCAAGAGCTTTCACTGATCTTACTACTAATTTTGTTTTACCAATAGATAATGATTTTAAATGTGATGTTGGCAAGTATATTACTTGATTTTTATTATATTATTTATGCTTCAATTATCAGTATACTAATATATCAAATTAATGTTAAGAAAAATAAACTTATTATTCAATTTAAATTTATCGTCATATACATATCATTTGCAAAATCATTAAGGTTAATGTTTTTTAAACTTATATTATTATTTATTTTAGATACAATTTCTGATAGAACTGAAAATGACATATGTATTACATTATCTTCTAAAGATATCAAAATATTTGTTGGAATGCAATCAGGTGATGTTACAAGCCAATTTTTTAATGAGATTTCCAGAGCTATGAATTGTAAGACAATTTTTTTAAATTCTAACACATATGAAGATTCTTAATTAGTTTTTGTATAAATTAATAGATTATTTGATAAATCATCAGTCTTTAGATTTTTTTTGGCTTAAAAAGTACCATTTTAGTGATATTGATTTGGAATTTGGAGTATTAATGAATTTAAATGGAGAAAAAAATCATATTAATTCAAAAATCACAGCTAATGTAATGTTTTCTATAGTAAATTATTAAACAAATTTTATTATATTTATCTTTTAAATAGATGGTTATGGTGGACAATGAAGTATTGCTTTCAAGTAGTACTCATACACCTAATTCACGCGAAAGTGTTGTGCAACATCAGATGCTTTTAAATGAAAAACATTATACTTATGAAGAAATATTTAGGTTTTTATCTATTCTTATGCAAAGAAATATAATTTTCTAAATTTTACTATTTACTTAGAATTTTTATTGGAACTTGGAATGTCAATGGCCAATCTGCTACAATATCACTCAATGACTGGCTAGTTTCTGATCCAGAATCTCCTGATATTTATGCTATAGGATTTCAAGAACTTGATCTTAGCAAAGAAGCATTTCTTTTCAATGATTCTCCCCGAGAAGACGAATGGTTGTAAGTATATATATGATTCCACAACTATGCCTCACAAAATGTTTTCAAAAATAAAAACCTGCCAAAAAAAAATTGGTTTACCATAATAGTTTATCGAGGTGCTTTACAGAAAAAATTAATTTTCTACTACCAACCCTTATTCCCTAAACTCTTTTCAACTTTTAATTTTTAAAAGACTTTTTACACCATTGGGTTTTTTTAATTAAAACATGAATTTTTTATATTTTAATTAATTAGTTATGGATCTTTAAAATTTACCTTCACCTAAATCCAACCACCTTTCTTTTGTCTTGCTTTTTTGCTCCTTTCAATGTTTATTTCCATAACCGATCCTACAGCTTCCAATATCTCTCTTTATTGTACAACCAAACTATTTTTTTAAATTTTATATATGGTCAATGCTACTCCTATGCTTCCTTTTACATATTCATTCTTTATTCTATCTTTGCTTGTTACTTTGCTCGTCCGTCTAAGCATTCTTATCTCTGCTATAATCATTCTATATTTTACTTTAATGTTCACGGTCCAATACTGACCATACAACATAATTGGTTATAGCCTCACTAATATTCTCATATTGGACAAAACACCTAATGCTTCTCTCCACTTGATTTTCTCACACTGTATCCTTTGGATTCTTCAAAATTTGTGGTATACCTTTAGTTTTATATATTTTACAGTCAAAGTAGATTTACAGGCAATGTAACTGAAACTCAACTTTAACCTATCAATGGAGTACTGTACAATGTGTATCATATCATATTTATAAATATCTGATGCTACTACTATTATAATAATATTGACTTTATTATAATAATAAAATATAATAATGTTGTAGTAAATACTTATATGTTTACTATAATGCATTTTATTAGTAGCATACTGATTATTGTCATATGAGTCCATTTTTAAATAGAATCCTTATTTTATAATAATAAATGAATGATTATGAATTTTATAAAATTGGTACACTAGAAGGAAAACTGCAACAACTATACAGTAGAAATCAATTTAGAATTTGTAAAAAAAATTAGTTAAAGCTCAAGATGTACCAAATAAAGTAATTTATTTATGTGAAGTAGTTTATTCCTTCTCAAATTTAAGAGGACAAGATTATAATCATTGTACTTGTCCAACTCAATGATTAAAAAAAACATACAAATGTAAATGTAAAAAAGCTAAAACATTGTGCTACTTAAAGTGTCATAACAGTAATTTTTGCTGTAATTAGTAACAGAAATATTTTTAATAAATGTATAAAATTATTTTTGTGTTTAAATAAATAATTAAACATAATTTAAAATCTTAATAGTTTTATATTTTTGAATGATGATGATAGTTTGCATAAATTGCCCAGTCAAAGTAATCTAAATATTCTACATTTATCAAAAAAAAAAAAAAATTTATATATATATATATATATAATAAGAAAGTATACTTATTTGTTAAAAGACAGTATCTTTTTTAGATCTTAAATTTTAGATATTAAATAATTGGTACCAGTTCATAGTAGTTTCATGTTGTGATATTACGTAAAAACATAAGTTATATTTTTGAATTTGTTCTTTAAATCTATTTGACTTAAATGAATCTCTAGCCATAATACAAAAAGTTAGCTTCTTAGCCAGTGTACACCTATTATGTTATAAATACAACATATCAACATATAGTTACCAAATGTAAAATATACCTGTTTTTTTTTATGATCAATCATATTTTTATAAACTAATAATGATTATCAATATATGGCATGATAGTGCAACAGTATTTTTTTTAAATAAGTAGGTTTTTATAAATTGCCCCAAAAGTTTATATAGCAATACTCATTGAGACACCAAATAAAATAATACAAAAGTTAAAATAAAAAAAAATGGGATTATCATTTGAAAATCAAAAGCTTTAATAAGTTTAAAATATAAGGAATGGCAGTAAAAATTAATTTGTCCTATAAAACAGTTAAAAATTGAACTTTTATTAATAAATTAATAAAACGTGAATATCTGTTATTTTTTTGAAGATATTTTGTAGTTAAAGAATCACTTCATAAAAGATCAAAGTAAAATTAGAACAAGAATTAACTAATAATGCATTTGATTTATTTTGTTTTCATTAAGTAAAAAATATTCAGTTCTATTATTTGTCAAGATGTATTAAATAAAAAATATAAATAATATTTATTAATCGGCAGTTTTTAAAACCTAATTAAAGTTACATTTATTAATTTTTATGTATTTTTTAAGATATTTCTGGGTTATGTTAATTATTCTAAACCTTTCTGTACTTCTAAAATAGTTCATTGATTTCATCATTAATAAATGTATAATGGGTATATTTTATTAAAAATAATAAAGTACTAAACTAAGTTATTAAGATAAATTTTAACTAAAAAAAAATTATTTTACATCTCTGTATTAGGCATGCTGTTACTAAAAGTTTAGAAGTTAGTGGAAATTATAAGAAAGTATCATTGGTCCGATTGGTTGGTATGATGCTTATAGTTTTTGTAAAAAAAAAACATATGGATCATATAAAAAATGTTGCAACAGATTCTGTAGGTACAGGAATCATGGGAAAATTAGTGAGTATAGATTTTAATCATTATTTTAAATTACTTTGAATTATTGTATTTTTTTTTTTAAGTTTTTGTTTACTGATTCCTTAATTATAAAAACATGATTATTGTTTCTATTATAATTTAATGTTTTATTTAGTGCATGATAATTCTTTTCATTGAAACAAATTAATTTCCAGGGTAATAAAGGTGGAGTTGCTGTTCGAATGGATTTTCATAACACATCATTTTGCTTTATTAACTCACATTTAGCAGCACATGTTGAAGAATATGAAAGGCGGAATCAAGACTATCATAATATTTGCTCTCGTATGGTTTTTTCTAACTTTACACCTCCCAAATCAATTAAAGATCATAAGTAAAAAATGTTTAGTTTTTTTTTTATTAAAAATTCAAGATAACAATGCTATTTTATTGCAGTCAAGTGTTTTGGTTTGGAGACCTTAACTATAGAATAACAGAAATGTCAGCAAATTCTGTTAAAGAAATGGTGAACAAAAATAATTTAAAAACTATTTTAGAGTTTGATCAGTTTAAACAACAACACCGAATTGGTAATGTCTTTAAAGGTTATAAAGAAGGTCCAATTAATTTTGTTCCAACTTATAAGTATGACCCTGGTACTAATGAGTGGGATAGCAGGTATATTTCTTAGTGATACACTAAATTAATAATATATATATGTTATTTTTAATAGTGATAAAAATCGAACTCCTGCATGGTGTGATCGCATATTGTGGCTAGGAAATTCAATTAAACTACTAAATTATCGAAGTCATCCAAATTTGTTGATAAGTGATCATAAACCAGTTAGTGCTTTATTTGAGTCTAAAGTATGTATATAAAATAGATATTTTATTTTAATACTTATCTTATTAATTATTTTTTAAGGTTAAAGTTGTAGATTCCGTTAAATATAGAAAAATCCATGAGGATATTATGAAAAAACTTGATAAAGTTGAAAATGAATTTTTACCCCAAGTTATGGTTGATAATACTGAAATTATTTTTGACAATGTTCATTTTATGGAACCTCAAAATAAACAACTAACAGTTGCAAATACAGGACAAGTGCCTGTACAGTTTGAATTTATTAGAAAATTAGACGATTCCACATACTGTAAAGAATGGTTACAAATTGAACCATTTATGAGTTTCATTGATCCTGGTAATTTTATGTAGTTTTAATGGTGGTAAGGATGTAAAAAAATGTATGAGTACAAAACCACCTTTTTTACGCAAAATATTTGCCTTAATTTGGTAATTGAACTGTTATAAAAATGAATACAATGTTGGATCCAGAATCTTTTACTAGGAGGTGGATGTTTTTTTTATAAAGTCTAATCTTATAAACACAATATATTTAACATAAATAATACATATTATACATTCATTTTGGAAGATATTTAATGGTGTAAGGTAGAAAATCATAAAGGGGGGTTTATCCCTTTAAAAGTGCAGTAAAATTAAATTCGTTGTTATATAAAAATTATTTTTGAAAAGGAAAATATTTAATTTAGCCCTCCAAAAAATGGGACAATCAATAGATTCCTATGGTTTTACCACATTAAATCACCGATATATCTATTAATTTAGTCTGTCCATATAGTATTATTTTGATAATTACCACTGTTAAAAATTCTTACACATAATAAGCTATTCTTTTATTATTTTTTAGCTTCGATGCGAAGCTGAGAAGGTATTAATTTTACTAAGATGTGTTGTTTTTTTTTTTTGTCTGTTACCACTTTTTCTCAGCTCTCACTGAACGGATTTCTTTTAACGATACGTCAAAAGATCACAAATCGTATCTAGTCGAAGACATTACTCTTCAAAATTGAAAAAATTTCCCTCGTTCCCCGTAAATGGGGGAAACCTCCAAAAAAATTACAAATTTAAAAATCGCTAATTTTCAAAATTTTTTCAATTTTTTTTACTAAAAACTGCCGTAACTTTTTCAAAAATGAACATATCAATATAATTTTTTTTTATATAGATGCTTGATGTCCTTACCTATCATTTGGTATATTTTTTTCATAAATTTAACCCTTAACCTGCCCACAAGGAGGGATTTAAAATGTCAACTTTTTCATAAAAAATTAACTTTTGAAAATGTTCCAGAAGGTCTGACACTTTTATATATATATTAAATTAAAGCTAATGTGATGTACTTTAATTTGAAAAAACAAAATTTGACCTCTGGACTTGTCTTCATGGTGAAAACGTCTACCGAATGCTATTTTTGTGTGAAAATTCTCGATTTTATAATTTACATTTTTTACTTTAAAGAGCTATAACTTTTTAAAAAATGTATGGATCAATACAATTTTTTCATGAGAAGTAGTATTTATATACATCTTTCATTGGATATACTTTTTTTTTAAATCAGACTATTTCCCTATATACGGGGAGGCTTCAAATATAAAAAATGCATATAGAAAGTAGAACTTTTTTAACTTAACTTTTGAAAGTGTTCCGGAAGGTCTGACACTTTTATATATATCTTAAATTAAAGCTAATGTAATATACTTTAATTTGAAAAAAAAAAATTTGACCTCTGGACTTGTCTTCACGGCGAAAATGGCTACCGAATGCTATTTTCGTGTGAAAATTCTCGATTTCTCGATTTTATATTTTTTTAACTTTATAATGCTATAACTTATTGAAAAGTTTATGGATCCACACAATTTTTTTATGAGAAATAATATTTTTTAATAAACCCTTTTTCATTCGACATACTTTATCTTAATCGAGATATTAATAAGGAACCAGCAGATCAAGTAGCTTTTGGAATAAAACACCAATTTTTTTAAAATTAAACACTATCTAAAGATTTGCATCGAAGCGTTTATTTTTGATAGTGATTTTAATCACTGTCAGATATCATTATACTTGATCCAACTATGCCACGTCACCACTGTGCCGCGACCCCCCTGTGCTGGGTTTTTTTATTTTAAAAAATCACAGCATCACAGCTTATTGGTTCACAGTTATGTGTTAAGTTATTTGCAAAAGTTTTTCAAATATATGTTTTAAAATTAAGTAAGATTGGCTGGCTAACTGTGTTGTAATTAAGAAGTTCAGTATATTGCTTGTTGATACACTATTTGGTCCAAGAGTTACTTAGTATGATAGGATTTAGTGTCTAGTTCTTTAGGTTTCATATTTCATATATTTGGGTAAAATATGTTTATTTCATTGATGCCAGGGCCGCCCTTATCACCCCAATTGTTGAATCCTTCATTGAATGAACATTTTTACAATGTGCATGCTTTGGCAATGTTATTAAAATTTTTACTTTTTTGTAAGTACAATAATTTTGATTAAATTTTACAATAAACTCAAATATTAACTTTTTTATGTAAATTATATTTTAATATGACTGACATCAATACCATTTGATGGTCCTAACCACTTTTTTGTCTGGGTAAAAATATTAAGTTTTTATTATTTATGAAATGAGGATATTAGAATATTATTATAATGCGATATGAGGACAGCTGATGTGAGCATTGATGACGTGGGAGATCGTGTCAAGTGAAAGTTTAGGATAAGGGTGGCCGACCCTAAGTAATTGGAATTAAGGCGAGGAAGAAGAAGAAGACTATTTATGAAACATTTTTAATTTATATGAATATTTTTTAATTAACTAGGAGAAAAATGTGATGTCTCATTAGAAGTTTTAGTGGACAAAAGATCTGCCTATAAGATGAACAGCGGTCAAGATCAATTATATGATATATTAGTTTTACATTTAGAAGGAGGCAAAGATATTTTTATTACAGTTACAGGTGAATAAAACAATTTAAATGTACATCAATTACAAACAAATTTTTTGTACATAATACAGGGTGGCCCACCACTCACTGACAACTTAAATAACTTTTGATCCAGTTAATATTTTTAGTTGATTTTTTTTTTAAATAATAGTTATACGTTAAGTCTATAGGTATATCTCAATAATTAATTTTTTTATATTTTATTAAAAATATTAATTATTTTAAAATTTTAAATAAAATGTAAAAAAAAATCTAAGATAGCTATTTTGTAGAGTATAATTTAAGAAAAATTTTAGTAAAAAAATATCTTATTAATATTGAGTAGTAAATATTCTGTAGCGTTTTGAAGTTTGTAAAAATTTGAATTTTCATGTACTATTTTACGGTATTAAACATTGAAATACGTATTGAGAAAAGGACAGAAGAAAACGCTATCTTTTCATGATTACTGTGTATACATATGATGATAATGTGTATACATTACAAACTTGGCATTAATACCATGATAAGAAATTAGATAAGGCAATTATTACTTATCACTCTCATTCAAAAGTATATTGAAAAGATAGCGTTTTCTTCTGTCCTTTTCTCAATACGTATTTCAATGTTTAATACCGTAAAATAGTACATGAAAATTCAAATTTTCACAAACTTCAAAACGCTACAGAATATTTACTACTGAATATTAATAAGATATTTTTTTACTAAAATTTTTCTTAAATTCTACTCTACAAAATAGCTATCTTAGATTTTTTTTTTACATTTTATTTAAAATTTTAAAATAATTAATATTTTTAATAAAATATAAAAAAATTAATTATTGAGATATAGCTATAGACCTAACGTATAACTATTATTTAAAAAAAAAATCAACTAAAAATATTAACTGGATCAAAAGTTATTTAAGTTGTCAGTGAGTGGTGGGCCACCCTGTATTTTAATAATATTGATTTCATTTGTTTTTTCAAAGTAATACTTATGACATATTATATTCTATAAATTGATATAAAATTATGTATCTCGGGATTAAAACCAGTTTATATATAAATAGGTGTCTCACCAGGTTTTGAAATCTTTAATAATATTTTATTCAACAAATATTTTGCTTTAATTTTTTTTTTAATAATTTTATAGTTTTCGAGTAAGTTAAAAACTTATATTTTAATACTTATCACTAAAAAAAATAGATATTTTAAAGTATCTATTTTTTTACCTTTTTTCTTATAAAACAAATGTGTTGCGACTATAACTTTAGGATAAGTACTTATTTACTTACAAACATTTTAATACATAAGGTGGGTATGTAGTATGGGTGAGTAAAATTTGAACTGCTATATATTTATAGTACATATAATAATAGTGTTACATTATCACTGTATGTATTATAATGCTTATAACTGAATAAATAATTATCTTAAAGTTTTTATTGACCCAACAAAAAAATTTTTTTGGTTATAAAAGAGCTAGAATATAGCTATTTTAAAATTTTGAAAAAGTTAAAAAATAAAATTTTTATCTTTTTCTTATGACTAACAAATAATAAAAATATGCTTTTATCTTATTTTAAAATTAAAAATTATTTAAAAAAAAGAAATGTAAAATATTTGCTAGATAAAAATTCTGACAGATATCAAAATTTAGTGGGACACTTTGTATAACGATTTTTATAATATAACACTTTTGAGTAGTATTATATCGTGTTTGTTAGCTTGTATCAGTTAATTTTACTTATATATAAGCTTGTCGTATTAACTTTTTAATGTAAAAAAATTATTAATTTACAGTGACAATAAATATTATAAAGTAATAAATAATGGAATAAATAAAATTTCAGTATACATGTGTTTTAAAGCAATTTAGTAATAAAAAGTTTTATTTTTTGTTATGTTATTAGGTTCTTATGAACGTAGTTGTTTTGGATGTTCTCTAGAAACATTATGTTACTTAAAAGTACCAATCAGAGAAATACCACCAGGAAAACTTGTGGAATTAGTTAGTAAATTATAAATTTCATATTTATAGAAATAAATTATTTAGACATTAAGTTTAATATTAGAATATATGATTTAATAAATTTGAGGTTACCAAAAAAATATTCTCTCTTATGAGCTTGAAGTTTAATACTTAAAATTAATTATTATGACACTTTAATAACTTTAATTGCATATATAGACAGTAGTGTATCCAAGATATTAATGTTGAGGGTTTTTTTTTTTTTTTTACCAAAGGTCTTGCCTTGTTCTGACAAGGCAATCCTGGGAAAACTAAGTGCAGTGGTTTCCCATTGCTTTCTGCACTGGGAACATGATCATGTATGGTCACCTATCTGTTCACCTATGTCGGTAGGCGCGGCTGAACTCTAGAGTTTTGTCAACAACTAGTGTGACCATCGCACCACACCACTTTTTGAGGGGTAGCATTCAATATTATGATTTCAATAATTTTTATAGCAAAACTTACATAAATAAAATAAAAATTTGATGACAATTTTTTTTTTAGTGATGCACTCAGAATAAAACAAGTTTTTTAATATTATTTTAATTAATTAGTCTAAAAGTACTAATAGCGAAAGAAAATAGATGCATCAATAATACATTTTTTTTATTTATGCACCTATATTTAAATATAACTTAGCTTATGTGAAGAATTCAACTTATAATTTTTATAAGTTTAAATATTATAGTAACTGTAAGACCATCTTCCTTATGTTAATTAAATATTAAATAGCATATAAAATCTATTTTACTTTGCCTCTCATATAAATTTTTTTTCTATTATGTTTTATTTTTACAAATAAGTAACATATGAGTTTTAATTTAACTAAGACTTTGAGATTATTAGTTAGGAGATTAATAGATAAGTATGTACTTATACTCAAGAATCAAATTATATGGTTTTAAATGAAATTGTATTAATTATTTGTTCACTGATAAGAAAAATATTTTTGTATAAATGTATAAATTATTAATATTAATCTATAAGTATTTAAAATATAAATAAGTAAATGTGTCTTATAAAGATGTGGTTAGAAAGTAGCTGTTCCACTTTCCCTTCCTATAAATATGCTACTGGATAAAGGGTTTCTATTTGGATTATATTCTGTCAACATTGTGATGATGACATAAAATTGACAAATTTAAAATTTTAGTGACCACATCTATAAAAAAATTCATGAAGCTCAATTAATCATATATTTTTTTAGGAAAACAATAAAAGTAATTTGGCTTTAGATCCATATCCAGTACCTAAAGAAATTTGGTACTTAGTTGATCACTTATATAGACATGGATTAAAACAACAACATTTATTTGAACAATGTGGTTTAAGATCTGAATTCATTCAAATTCGTAACTGGTTAGATACTGGTTCATCTGAAGTCATGCGTAAGTTTCACTTTTTTAATTAAATTAATGTAATTTTTTTTTTCTATTAACTCAAAGTATGTAATAGATTACTCTGCAGCGTTTTTTTTTTTTTTT
>NW_026099574.1:33395038-33436877 GCF_025091365.1 Daktulosphaira vitifoliae
TTTTTTTTTTTTTTTTTTGTGTCATTACACAATAATAACTCCGCTCCTTCTACCAATTTTTATCAACAATAAGTTAAAAAAAACCAGCACAGTGGGATCACAACATAGTAGGGACTTGGCATAGTTGGGTCTAGTATAGATTTAATCTGACAGTGATTAAAATCACTATCATTAGAAACACTTTGATGCAAATCTGTAGATAGTGTTTAATTGGTGATAAGAAATTGGTGGATAATTACAAAAGCAAAATGAACTCTTATTTTCTTATTTATAACATGAATTTATTACCATAACTTTTAGCTCAACTTACAAGTTTAAAATTGACATCATTAAATAGAAAAAAATGAAATTGTTAAGATTAATATGCAGTCAACAAATTTTATAATTACTATTTACAGTAAATTTTTCACAAACGTTTGATCAGGTTAAATCAGGGGGGATTTAAAATAGTGTTAAATTTAAGTGTTTAAATGTTTATAGGATTTCCGGAACATTTTCAAAAGTTGAGTTGAAAAAGATAGTTTTTGTAAAAAAATTACTATTTTAAATATTTATTTAATAAATATATATAATATATTTAATTTTAAAAGGGATTTAAAATGACAACTTTTTCACAAAATATTAACTTTTTCAACTAAACTTTTGAAAGTGTTCCAGAAAGTCTGACACTTTTATATATATCTTAAATTAAAGCTAATGCAGTATAATTATTTTTGGAAAAAAATTTCTGACTTTATTTTGTCTTCACGATAAAAATGGCTACCGAATGCTATTTTTGTGTGATAATTCTCGATTTTATATTTTTAACTTTATAATGCTATAACTTTTTGAAAAATGTATGGATCAAAACAATTTTTTCATGAAAAGTAGTATTTATATCCCTCTTTCATTCGACATACTTTTTTTTATATATTTATTCATATATTACACTTATAAATGATAAAACTTATAATCAGGATATAATTCATAAAATAAGAGATCATTTTTGCTTTTGGAATATCCATCAATTTTTTAAAATTAAACACTATCTACAGATTTGCATCGAAGCATTTTTTATGATAGTAATTTTAATCACTGTCAGATATCATTATACTTGATCTAACTATGCTACGTCCTCACTGTGCCGCGACCTCACTTTGCTGAGTTTTTTTTTATTAATCTTGTTTGACATAAAAAAAAAATCATTTTTAATAAATTCTAAACGAGATATCACTATATAAAGTTTAGGAGATTTAACAAATAAAACAGTAGTCGGGTAAATACAGTAACATTAATATTTAGTGTACAGATAAGAACTATCTGTGTATTGACAATTTTCGTGTCTTTTATAAATCAATGTTAGTAATAATCACGTTTCTCATACTTTAATCAATCATAGCTTGTAGATAATTGAATGAAATAAAAAAAAATAGGGTTACCATTTGAAAATTGAAAGTTGATACTGATTTAAAGCATAAGGGATAATCATAAAAATGTAATTTTACTCACTGAGCAGCCGAAGATAGAAATATAATATTTCATAAAGAAAAAACAGATAACTCTTATATTTTCAGAGATAATTTGTGAGACATAGTTAATCACTCTGTACACTTTGTGTAGTAATTTTTAATTAGTAAAATTAAAAAATTTTTTAATTTGTGACGCACAATACACATTGAAGCATCTTACAACAATGGTTTTAATCACTGTCAGATGTCAATCATTACTAATCTAAAAAAGTACCTCAATTCCATTATGCTGGATTCTGACTTAATTAACTTTTTTTTAAATTTTTTAGCTGGTAGTGTTCATTCTGTTGCTGAAACTTTATTGATATTACTTGACAGTACATCAGAACCAATCATTCCTTTTAATTTACATTCTGCATGTTTATCAGCTGTATCCAACTATAATCAATGTAAACAGGTATGTTTATTTATTTTGAAAACTTTAAAAAACTTTTCAGAAAAAAAAATTAATAACACTTTATTTAATGTAAGTTGAACTCGTAAGTAGTATTGTCTTAAAAATTGGTTTCGTTGGTGTTTTAACTAATATACTAATGGTTAAAAAAATTATAAATGCAATAATTGTATTGTATGATATTGCTGTGGTTAATACTTATTTTAGAAAGAGGGAAAAACATTATATAACTTATATGAGTCAGAGGAATAAATTACAGATTGATTATTTTATGTGGAAGAGAGAGAGTGTAAAACGAGTAAAAGATTATAAAGTTATACAACATAGACTGATGGTAATGAAATTGTGGTGTATCTTAAAGAGAATATACAAAAATAAATGGAACACAGGGTAAAAATCGAAGATCTGGTGGTGGAAATTGAAAGGGGAAAATGAAAAAGAGTTTGTAAAGACGGTAAAAGAGAAGACGATGTGGAATGTCGAGGAAGACATAAATAATATGTGAAATAGATTTGCTAGTTGTGAAAAGAAGATTGTTTGATAAGAGTAGAATGTTAGGAAACAAGGAAACCTGGTGGTGGGATGAGGACGTTCAAAAAATCATAGAAAGTAAGAAAAATCAATTCAATGTATGGCAGAAGATCTAAAGGAGAGAAGATTGGATGGAGTATAAACGCATGTGCAAAGAATCCAAGTGTGCAGTAAGGCAAAGTTTAAGAGGTATGATGTGTTGTATGATAGGCTAGGAACAAAGAAATTAAAGAAAGAAATCTATAGACTTTCAAAAGTAAGAGAGAAAAGGTCTAAAGATTATTTATTATTATATAATGTGTATATAAGGTGTTGATAATAAGGTACTCTCAAGTGATGATGATGTGAAAAAAAAGTGGAAAGAGTATTTTGAAAAATTACTGAATAATGAGTCTCCAAGAGAGACATTAGAGGATATCTCATGAAACAATAGATTGGTAGATTTAATTAATGAGAAAGAGGTATGGGAGACTGTGGCATGAATGAAGAAGAATAAAGCAGTAGGACACGATGAAGTGCCAGTAGAAATATGGAAAATATTGGTGGATATTGGCATAAGGTGGTTGAAGGAACTTTTAAATAAAATTTTATTAGAAGGGAAAATTCCAAATTAATGGAAGAATAGTATTGTGGTGTCAATATTTAAAGGTATAGATGACATACAATGTGTGAAAATTATAGAGGCATAAAGCTTATGAGTCATAGTATGAAATTTGGGAAAAGGTAATAGATAAGAGAATAAGAAATGAGACATCGGTATCTAAAATCCAGTTTGGATTTATGCCTGGTAAGTCAACAATGGAGCCATTATTTTGTGTGAGGCAACTAATAGAAAAGTTTAGGTAAAAAAAGAAAATGCTTTGTATGGTATTTATAGATTTGGTGAAAGCCTATGATAGAGTACCGAGAGAGGTTCTAAAGTAGGCATTAATGAGAAAATGAGTTCCGAAAAGATACATTAATATAATAGAGGACATGTATGATGGCACTTGTACTAGGGTAAAAAGTGTGGGAGGAGTAACAAAAGGTTTTCGGGTAAGAGTAGGAGTGCATCAGGGTTCTACTTTAAACCCTTACTTATTTTTTATAGTGATGGATGAAATTACTGGAGAAATACAAGGAAAGGTGCCGTGGTGCGTGTTGTTTGCTGATGATATAGTATTAATAAGAGAAAATATGGAGGAAATTAATCAAAGGCTAGAGGTGTGGAGATCAGCTCTTGAAAAAAATGGTTTAAGAATAAGTAGAAGTAAGACAGAGTATACAGAGTACGAGTTTGACAAAGGAGAAAACGAGGTAGGTGAGATTAGTAACAATAGGCTAGGACGTGATTGGAGAGGTGGAAGTATTAAGTATTTAGGGTCAGTTGTGCAAAAGAGTCTGGCGTCTTATGCGATAAAAGAATTTCAATGAGACTGAAAGGTTAATTCTACAAGACTGTAGTGAGACCAAATATGATGTACGGTTCAGAGTGTTGGGCGGTTGATAAGAAAGTAGAGCAGAGAATGAGTGTAGCAGAGATGAGAATGCTCAGATGGATGTGACTAAAGAAGATAGGATAAGGAACGAACATATAAGTGAGAATATATGTGTTGCGCCAATCATGGATAAGATAAGAGAAAATAGACTTAGATGGTTTGGTCATGTTATGAGATGAGAAGAATCGGAAGCTGTATTAACAGTTATAGAAATGAATGTTGAAGGAAGATGAGATAAAGGAAGACCAATAAACAGATAGAGGAATGCTATTGTATGTGATATGAGGACAGCTGATGTGAGCGTAGATGATGTGGGAGATCGTATCAAGTAGAAGTTTAGGATAAGGGTGGCTGATCCCAAGTAGTTGGGATAAAAGCGAGGAAGAAGAAGAAAATATTACAAATAATACTAATTAATTAATTAATCAATAATTAAAAATACAATTATTGTATAAATAAATAAACAATTTTTTCATTAAATTGTAAACAATTTAACTGATGAAATAAGTCTAATATAATAGTAATAATTATTTAATTATTTTAGATTATTTCACAACTTCCTGAACGAAGTAAGAATGTGTTCCTATATCTCTGTGCTTTTTTACAAGAACTTTTAAATCATGTAAATGACAATGATTTGGATGTTAAAACAATTGGTAAGTTCAACAGAATACTTACTTTTGTTTTCCCTAAACTTGCTTACTTTATGTGTTTCTTATAATTGCAGCTTCTGTTTTTGGTGAAATATTTATCCGTGATCCTCCTCGATCACGCTTAGATAAATCTGGACAGTTTAGAAATGCAATGTCAAGGAAAAAAACAAGCTTTCTTTATCACTTTCTAGTCAATGATCAAAGTGATTTAATTATTGGTACTTCATTATAAATTAATCTTTTTAAATTAAATATTTTATCTAGTATTATTTTTCTTTACTCATAAGAAGTTAAATTATAGCATTTTATATATGATTACATTATAGTTGTAAAATATTTATTTTAGTCATGTACAATTGTCATTTTATTTTTAATCATCACTTTAGGCACAATTTTCTGATTAATATTAGGTCATTTTTAAATATATTACATATATCAAAATAGAAAACTTGAGATATTTTCTATTTATAATATTTTAAAACATAATTTTTAAAATTATTACAACAATAATAATAATTATTGATGATTATCAAAACTTAATAATTATTATGTTGCTTTTTTAAAAAAAGCTTTCAAGTAAGATTTAAGTATGACTTCATTTTAGCTTAACGTTTTTTTTTAAATTTATTTATAGGCTTCTTCAAATGGTAGTTCTTGAGCCCACTAAAATTTACATTGTGTGTTAGGTTAATACAAAAAATAGAAAAAGAAAAGGTTACAAGTGTTGAGTGTTTACATAATTGATTTTAATATTACATAGGTTTATTAATTGTTTAGTGTAGTTTGTTTGATTTAAATTAATGTGTCAAGTTTACTAGTCTTGAGGAAATTAATGATTAGTGTTTCTTTTCCGGTTGCTAGGATGTCTTTTAATAAACATTTTCTGATATTTGAAGTATATCTAGTTTGTTAGTAGGGCATTCAAGAAGATATGGATATTTAAGATGCATCACAAATAGTTTGAGTTCATCAGACATAAGATAAGAGTAAGTCAGTCTAGTATGGCTGATGTGTACATTGTTTATTATAGTCTTGTGATCTCTGCTTATTATCTTTATGCTTTTTACAGTATGATTTCACATAATTACAAAGAATAATTAAACTAGTCACCATAAAAATTTAAAGTCCTTCTTTTTCTTTATACGATTGCCATAATCATAATTATAATAAATATATAACAAATTAATAAATTATAACAAATAATTATTTCCAGTGCCATACTAGAAAAACGGTCTTCATTTAGATTTTTAAGATTGTTGATTAAAATAAAATTTTTTAAAAATTTTGTTGCAATTCTTTGCATTAAACATAAAAAATAAAACTTGACAGTTTTATTAGTAGTATAAAGTAATATAACCACGATATGGACAAATATTCAGTAAATCAATATTATCCATTGAATTGCAAGTATTTAAATTATAAAGTTTTTTTTTCAAACCTAAACTATGAAGGGGCTTGGAGTTAAAAAAAAATTTTTTTTAATGTTACTATGTATTTTATGCTGTCTTTATGGCGCCATAAAACCAGTTAATTTTAAACTTACTTTTTGAATGTGTTCTGGAAATACTGACACTTATATATATATATATATTTTGTATATTAAATTAAAGCTTATGTTTTTTATGATAGTGATTTTAATCACTGTCAGATTTCATTATACTTGACTAACTATGCCACATACCCACTGTTACGCAACCCCACTTTGCTGGGTTTTTTAATTATATTTTGGTCTAAATTAATAGTAAAATAAGTTTTAACAAAATGAAAAGACCCAAAGTCAATTTTCTTATTAATTATAAATGAAACCCATTTACAAATTACTACATTTATATTAGCCAACCCACTTTTAACTTGAATACCACTTGAAAGAAGTTTACAATTTCCCAGTATTATTGATTAAATTGCTCAATGCATGAGCAAAACTGTATAAAATGATGTGTTCTAATAAATAAACACTATTGTTTTTTAAAATAAAAAAATATATTTTCTAAATTTCATAATTTTTCTATAATTACATGAACTTTAATTAAATGGCTTATGTATTATTTAAAAGTTAAAAAATTATATTAACTAGCATGGCATAAGTGAAATAGCATTGATCAAAGTTATCACTTTTAAAATGATAATCAGAACATTTTTTGTTTATTTACATATAAAATAAATATTCAAAGTTAAAAAAAAATTACATTTTCACACTTAAAATGTAAATTATAACTAGTTTAATAAAATCAATTATTAAACAATAGGAATTTTTTCACATGGCGCACTCATAGGCAAATTTTCATTTGTAATTATTACCATTTTTGGATTGAAACGTCTGGAAAAAATACGCATAAAACAAAATGATGTGCCTAATAACCCAACTAAGCCTAAGCACATAAGGAACATTTGAATCCACTGAATGGTAAAACTCAAATGGAACAATGCCGAATTTAATTTAGTTGATATTTCTCCAGTTCTCTAAAATATAAAATGAAATAAGTAATTAATATTTTCCCATAAACAGCTAATACATACTATTTCCAACCAAGTAAATGGCAATATAGTATTGTCAGGTATTTTAGACAAAGATCCATAACCATTTGGATTACGAACTTGTATATTAAGTTGTATTCTCATCTGAGTTTCCATAGTTATTCCAAGAATCTACAATAAAGTAAAAATTAATAAAAATAGAGTTTTAAAATTAAAATTATACTATGCTTGTGTTACGTACAGGATCAATTAACCACAAAAATTCATGTTTTTTGGGATCAGGATCAAGACCTTCTACAGCATCTAATAATGTTGGATCTCCATGGAGAAAATGAGCAAATGAAATAACTACAGGAGAATCTGTAAATTAATTCAATTTTAATTATGAACAAAATTAATGGTAAATCAAGCTTTAGATAAAGAGTTATGATTACTTACTAGTTGAGCAAGGACCCATGTCAAAAATCCCATCAGGCATACATGGTGTACGTGTACAGTAGCAAGTGTTTTCAGGAATAGAATTATTAAAAGCATTAGGTGATAAAGTATAAACATGACCAATTATTCCACTTTTTATCTAATAAAAAATATTTATGCAATTTAATAGTTATTCACTTATATTATAAAATAATTTTACATACTTTTTCCTTAGAATGAAAAGTAAGAGGTAATTTTCTGCAAGAATCTTTGTGAAATAAATGAACAGTCTGTTCATGTTGCACTTTATCTCTAGGAAACAACATGCCATCACTTCCACCAACTACATTACATTCATCTGATTTCCATGGGTGCAACATACTTTTACCATTTAGTAAAACAATTTGACCCATTTGATTTAAATCTTTATGACCATTTTGAACTGTTAATCGATCTGGATTTACGCCCACTCTCTATGTTACATGATATTTTTACTTATTTAAACAATTAAAAACAAACCTCATAAAAATTTACCTTAGTTAATAAACCAAATTTTTCAAAAGGTGGAGGTTTATTAGCTAATTTAGATAAGGTAGTTAATGCTCTAACTACATTATCTTGATACCCAAAACAGAAATCATAGACTGTCACAGTAACAAATGGATTTTCAGATACTTGATTTAAAATAGATGACATAGTCCTTCGAATGAAAAAGTTTTCATCTTTGGTCAAAGCTATTGCACTCTAAAAGAAATCACAAAGGTTAAATTATTTGATATCAAGCAATATTGACCTGCTATATAAATGGTTATATTACAAATAAAATATAGGTTTCCTCATTAACAGTAGCTTTATTCATTGTGTGAATTTATATTAAATCAAACATAATAAAATAATATAGCATTTTAATAGAATAATTATTTCAAAAAACTCATACAAAATATCCGATTTTGAGAAAAATAAAAAAATATTTTCCTAGTGGTATAATACATTATATTTTTAATGTAATATTTCGTATAATGATACTTATTATTTATTTTTTTATTCAACCAACCAAAGTATAAAAAAAATACACAACTTTTGAACCCAATGTGGTTTTGCAATAAATTGTTATTATTATATTGTAACGTGAAAAAAAAATTATTTTATCATTATTAACATATTTTTAAATAATATCAATGTTTAATTAAATATAAATTTTATATTAATGATAACAGAAATATCTCCCTTAAATACACAAAAATTATTAATATTCTAATTATGATAATTGTGTTTATATTATAGAATAATTACAAAAAAATTAGCAGGTTATTGGGACTATGCCAAAAATTTAATTTTGATAAAAATATTGATAACTGTGTCATAGATGTCATAGATGAAAAGATTGTCATAGATGAATCCCAATTTAAACGATAAACTCATAGACTCATATATCATATATGAGAAAAAAAAGATTATTAATAATGTACTGTTCTTATAATGAAAGTACAAACTTATACAGAGTGTTCAGTAAGTCAGGAAACGGGTTTCTATTGTTCTCATTGTTACAAACAATGAGAACAATAGAAACCCGTTTCCTGACTTACTGAACACCCTGTATAATTATAACCGTCTTGAAATTTAAATATAACATTCCTCGATAAAAAATATAGTCCTATGTGCAAATGCAAAATAGTGTCCTAATAAAAATACATATTACACCATATAATTAAGGTACAGAATAAACGTATACACAGAAATGAGTCAATGCGCATATTAAAACCATGTGCGTGGAATTTGATGAATTTCAAACGCTAATAACGGCCAGAGTTTTGATCGGATATCGAATTTTCAGATTTTTGGCACTTCCTCGGCACGTGCAGAACGCCGTAGTATGATTACGAATCGTAAAAACAAACGTTTTCATGTCGTAGTGTCGCAAGAATTTCGGGCGGCACGACCTGGCGTCTCGAGCGCGTGAAAAAAAAAAGCTCGTAAAACGGTGAAAAATGAACGGATTGAATTGATTTTTTTACCATACCTCAGAAATATTATTGGGCAGGTCTGGTGAAAATTTCAAAACTCAAGTCGTAAAACGCTGGCGTCAGCGAGCGTTTTTCTAAAAAACAGTCGAAATTTTAAAATGCTCGCGGGCGAGCTTCAAAAATTTTCCGACCTTCGCCAATAATTTTCCCAGAATCTGGTGACCGAGTACTTTCGTTAAAAAAGAAAATTTTGAAAATCCGAGCACGCTAAGTAATTTTCCCAGAAAAGCGTTTTTTACTTTGTTCTATTATATAACAAAATAAGATTATATCGTTTATGAACGATAATAATATAAATTTATTTTTTCAAAATAGATATTTTTTAGAGATTAATTTACAAAATTTTTGAATGGAAAATAATAATTTAATTTGGTATTAGAAAGGATTGCAGTCAATTAATACAGCTTTTTTAAAAATCGTATTAATATGTGTACATATGCCACTGAAGTTATCAAAGACAATGATAAAGATATTATTACGGGTGTAAGAAGTTACAGAGGGACAAGTTGAAACTATAAGGACACAAGAAATTAGAAAGAAGAAAACACTATTCTCCTATTGATGTCTGATATCTGCTTGCACCAGATATCAGACATCACCAATGAAAAGATTACAAGAAAAATTTTGTTGGCACCCTAGGGATCGAACCCTAAACCTAATGTGCGCCGAAACACACATTTCTATCCACTAGGCTAGACCAACAACTATACAAAATAATATAGTCCTATTTCCCCTTAAATTTTATCATATTTGTTTTTTTAAATGGAAACATACATATTTAACTAGCTAACTTATATATCAGAAAATGACTGATCAATAACAACTTTTGAACTGTTATTTTAAAAGATATTAACATTATTATGTTAGGGTAGGAGTATAACTTATTAATGCCGAGTGATAAAGACGAAGAGATCTACGCTATACCTTTAGTTTTACTATTTAACTGTTAATAACTTTCAAAATACTGGTTTAAAAAATGTTATCCAACATGGTAGAAAGTAGTCCAAAAGAATTACTGCAATTATTTTCTTAAATAGATAATTTTCTAGTTTGTAAGTTAGTATGTATTTTCATTTAAAAAGCTTAAGTTAATAAAATTTAAAGAGAAAAAGAAGGCAGATAGGACTATATATTTTTTTGTCAAATAATATGTTAGATACTAATAACAATCGAAGAGAAAAAAATTATATTTTATCTTATACTTTTGAAGGTATTGCGTGTCACACTGTATAGAAAAATTTGTTAAATCACACTAGGAGAAACGGAGAAAAAATGAATGACGAATTTACAAAATTAACAATGTTTGATTCAGCAAAGAATATTTAAACAACACAAATTTTTGTATAAAACAAACAATAAATAATTTGCAGACCAACACGCAAAGCAAAACATGAAAAATATTAACTTGTCCTGTGACCAGTAGTCAATTAAGCATTGCAGAACTGACTGTTGCCAGAGTGGACAATAGAACAAGTCAATCGGCTGAACGTTATCTATTATATACATACATAAACATCAAAAATATCATTATACACATTTATATTGGAAATATCTAACAAATTATAATTTTTTTTTATTTTTTATAAACAAAAATGTTTAATAGTAATCTTACAATATAAGGAATATCTGGTACTGTTATTACATCTGAATCTGACCCATTAGATGAAGAATAATCAAATTCTTGAACTTTCATTTCATTAAAAGTTTGAGTACCATTTTTATGGTCAGTAATGTTAACTCTATAAAGAGTTTCTCTAGAAAAAAAAACTAATTAAATAAATATTAAAAACTGAATAAATAAAATAAAATATCTAAATCAATACCTATAACAATAAGGTCCCAATTGTTCAACTTTAAGTTTTGGTT
Source organism: Daktulosphaira vitifoliae (assembly GCF_025091365.1). Lineage (NCBI taxonomy): Eukaryota > Metazoa > Arthropoda > Insecta > Hemiptera > Phylloxeridae > Daktulosphaira > Daktulosphaira vitifoliae. Next base: position 33,406,385 of record NW_026099574.1, read on the forward strand.
CTTCACCATTCATAAATTCATTGACATTTGTGTAATTAAATATGTGTATACATAGTAAAGGTTTCACTGGTGGTTCTTTCCACGATTCATAAAGTAAACTACCATTTGCTATAGTCAGTCTCTATAAATATTTGAAATTGTATGTCTTCAGAAAACATAAAATATGAGAAAAAAAGAGTTCATACCTTATAAATTTCACTATTGAATAGATCAGTGAAGCACATATAAATAGTAAGAATCAAACTTAATAAGAATCCTATGATAAGTGGTACTAAAAAAAAAAAAAAATTAAAATCAAATTAAATAATTTTTAATATAATATAATATTAAAATATTTATTGAAAATAACCAAAATTAATTAGCAATATGGTCTACATATAAAACAAATGCAGGTAAAAAAACCAACTTTATAGACGTTAAAAATATCATTTTTAGGCTACAAAATTATATTTTAAGTGAACACAATTATTAGTTTGATTGAAATGTTATTTAAATTCGATATTAACAATGTCCCGAATCTATTATGTTATAATCTTTGAACTATTTATTAAATTATTACTACATAATTTTTTTTTCATGCATAATTAGTATCAAGTATTTTATATTATATCCGAGAAACGAAAGCAATAAGAAAATCTTAATATTTTAATATAAGTGATCGACATTAGAAAATATAGAACAATTCAATGATACATTATATTTTTTCACTAAGGTCATTCAAAACAGCAAGGAAAAATACATTTTTGTGGATTTTTGATAAGAAAAATATTAATAGAAAACACATATAATAGTCGTTCTTCTGTCATTATGATTTTACTTATTGTAATAAAAAAAAAAATCCTCTAGTTATTGTTTAGTAGACAATATAAACATTCAAAACATTATTTATGTATGATATAATAAAAATTGATCACTTGAGGCTATTATTATTTATATTAATAATATTAATATACAGGATGTTCAGTAAGTCAGGAAACGGGTTTCTATTGTTCTCATTGTTTGTAACAATGAGAACAATAGAAACCTGTTTCCTGACTTACTGAACACCCTGTATATATATATATATGAGGGCCATAGCAGCCTCCCCTAAAAGAATTTTCTTAACCATTGATAATTGATAAACATAACCGGGACGGATGGTTTGTACGTAGCCGGAGTATTAAATTAATCAAAACTATATTAAAAATATTTAACTCAAAAATCCATAATAAATTACCAAAAAATCGGGAACAATGTTACCATTATCAATGCTAAACACATACGAAGTAGATTAGAAATGGGGGATTATCAATTGTTTTTAAAACTTTTTCATTGTCTAAGTCAATCACATTGAGAAATCTTCGATGGTTTTTTTTCGTTCAATGATAAATAATTAATACAAAACTGCTATATGAGTATTAAGATTACATCAGTTTACAAATTGATTTTAAGTTTGTCAACTTTTATTGAGTAATAGTGTGCTATTTTTTTTTTTTTTTTTTTTTGAACAATTATGATTACGTAATTACCTGGTATTTACTAATTAGTAATAATCTAAAAAACTAGAAACAATCTAAACATTTTTAGGCCAGATTCGGAATCACCGACGAAGTTCAATTAAAATCTACTATCATATTATTTAGTGAAAAAGTGTTGCGCAATGTAATACACACTATGTAATACAACATATAATTCAGATCCACATAGTAAAATACAGAATTAGAGTAATCAGGGGAATGAGGAGGCTGCAACGCCCCTCAAAATTCTTGTGATGAACTATTTTAATAAATTCAACATTGTGTGGTTGTAAACAGAAATCGAATTATAATTCAAAGAGATTTTAACTTTATAAGTCAAATATTGTACTGTTACTTATTTTTATAGACAATATTTTCGTTTAACACAGTTTTATTAATTTATAATATTTCTAAAATTTTTACATAATACTAAACATATAATGTATTTAAATTTATTACATTTTATCTTAACATTTCTAAAGATTTCTCGTATATCATATTTGTTTTAAAATTGTATAAATACATATCCAAACAAATTTAGTTAAACAGCCATTGAAAAAGATCAGATGATAGATAATTGTCCATGCAAATGTATTAAAATCCTTGATAAATAAAAATTAATTTATTTTGTCTCAATTATCCCCATATACATATTTTATTTTATCCTACTTTTGATAAGGTGCTATTTTAAGTTATTAATATAATGGCTATTTTTCCGGATTAACGAAAAAATTCCGGTGGATCCCTATACATCAGAGTAGTGAGTCTCTGAATAAGTGATAAATAAGAATATTTTTAATTTGTATTTTCCAATACAACGAAATAATAACCCACTAAACGCTTAACTATGCGTAATATTGTTGAACATAATTGGATTTAATTTATTAAAAATATTCTTTTATTTTATGCCACATAAATACTAAAAAAAATAAAATCTAAAAAAATGTATTGTTTAAAATGACGCACAAATAAGATTTTTTAATGTTGCATGCACCTTTTGCTTTTACTAAAAATTATTCTTATTCGTTACCCGTAGTATTATTAAACGCTAACCTCTGCTCCTCCCTTTACTAAATGTTTAAATGCAAATGTCTCAAAAAGTAATAATACAAAACTAGCTGTCAACCACTAAAAAACTTTTTTCTAAGTATTCTTCTTCAAATAGTAAAAAAACTAATATAAGGTTCCAATTTAATTATTAAAAGTCACCCTAAAAATCTACCCTAAGAAATCAATTTTTCTTACAATTAACTTAATACTTACTATGGTTTATAAAATAAATCAAATTTTGATTTGACCTTTAAAAAAAAAAAATGGATATAGTAATTTTAATAAATCACACTATATGTGGGATAATCTCCCAAATTGTTTTTTACTTCTGGTCTATATATATCTATATACATTTATTCTTGCTATCAATATAAATAGGAGTTTTTATTTGCATTACAATTCTAATTTTTAGAATTTGAAATCACTCTTATTTTTTACTAGAATAAATGACACACTATGTATTCTAAATAATCCACTCTTTTAACATTTTTACCACCTTTATTTTTCGATATGAAAATTGATTTTTATAAATTATAACACTAACTAATCACAATTATTCATATTTATTAAAATTATAATCATTAGTAAAAAGCCCAACTATTAACAAGGTTTTAGTTAGTATTATTTATATTAATAACTAATATTTTTATAGCTTGTGTAACATACATTTTTATATTGCTAAATGTAGTTTAGTTTTGACAAAATGCCAAAGGTTAAACCACGTAGCTAAAGGAAACTAACACGCAAAAAAATAAAAAACAAACACCATCAATTCATTTGTTTTCCAAGAAAACAACTAATTAATTTTTAACCGTCACAGAATATACATGTTTTTATATAATACACTAAGCATAATTTTATAATAACAATCAGCTATCTAAAAGAGAAATAAAAATATTTGTTATCATATATGAAATTTCACCATATATGAATCTAAGGTCATTATTACCTTTTATCTGATTTAACCTCTTATTGATATTTCTTATTACAGTAAAATAATTTACAAAATTTATGAAAAAAATTATTTGCAAAAAAATTTTTTTACTTAATAATAATAATAATATTAATTATTAAATAATAATTATTTAATAATAATAATTTAAAAACATTGTAGAACAATATTGAAAAATTGTATAAGAAATATTTTACAGATAATTAAAGTAATTAGTTTCCACATAAAAATTGTATTTAGATTTATAAGATTTCCCTGTGTGCTTAAGTAAAAATAAAGAATATAGATTACTTTAGAAATTATTAATAGCAATTTCGATGACTATTATCGATATTTTGTAAGTGTTGAAAATTATTTTCAACACACATCATCATAGGCATTGTGCTTTGTGCTATTCCAAGATAATTATTGGGTAAAATTATTACTCATAATTGAATAATATCAATAATAACTCAATTGTTGTTGTTTTTTTTAAGTAAACAAATAAAATTATCTATTAAATTTAATTTCTATAAACTATAGATAATTTTAAGTAATCATTTGTTTTCCTGCTACCTACTACTTAAAATTAGCCGAATTCAATTCTTTTTATACATATAGGAATAATTTTTGTTATGTATTTTGATAAAAATAAAGTGGTACTTACTGTTACAATTATTTGTTGGTGATTTAGACTTAGGTACTTTAGTAGTAGGCACAGTGGTGAGAAATTTCTTCATTTTATTCCCAGCTTCATCAGCAGAGTTACTAGTTTTATTTGTATTAGTTGTGGCAGTGTGTTCGTCGCCGCGTGTGTCCACTGGCGAATACTTAGAATCTGGGACTTCCATAGTAAAGTTTAACACAAAACTAAGTATCTAACAGATAATTAAACCGGTCTGCTCTTTAATTGATAATTTTAAAATAGTTGGCTTTAAGCCTATCACAGTCGCAATTCCATCGGATCGTCCATGAAGACACCGCAGTAGTCACTATTACAAAAAAAAAAAAAAAAAAAAAAAAAAAAAAAAANNAAAAAAAAAAAAAAAAACAAATACTCAAAAGTATAATAACACTGGTTTTTCTTTTAGAAAATTAAATAAATAGAAACAATGTGGGATATAATAAGACGATTGATTTAGTACTAAAACGTTATGCGTTTATAGTCAGTGTATGCCCCGTTATGGTTCTTATCGTACTGATAAAAGAAATACGTTTGCATGACCCTTCGATTAATACACACACTACTAGAGCATTCATTTAAGTCAAGAGTATAAAGTTAAAAACATGAATATAAAAATAATTTAACTATACGATCAACAGTCTTCATCTCTATTAAACAATTCACTATGTAAACGCACAATAAGTCTAATTAAGTTATTTAAATCAATACCGAACAATAAAATAATTAACTATAATTTTGTTTTATCAAAAATTATAAAATTGTTCAATTGTAGTAATAATAGTAGTTATAATAATTTAAGTTCAAATTTAAAATTTATGAATAAGTGTTAAGCATAAAATAGATATTTATACTGAGCAAACTTAAAAAAAAAATTGTGAAATCTTGTTTTTTTTTTTCAAAAAATATTAGTATGTTTCACAAAAACAAATACACGGAATATATCCAATTTTTTAACTTACAATAGTTTTTCTTGTAGACTATTAATTTTTATTTTTATTATTTAACCTACTTTAACTATAGAATACTTATATATAACCATTAAAATAAGAAGTCAAATTTAATTGTATTAAACTGATAATAATTATTATCTCTACATTTTTAATATAAAGACAGCAGTTTACAGAACTTTGCACGCCGTTTTTAAAGTTTCGTATGATGATATGAATTTAAAAACAAAAAATTATATATTATACTTAAAGTAATTATTGCATAATATATATATATGAATATATTATATTTATTGAATTACTTATACTTTAAATTGTAGACAAAAAAGAAAAGAAAGGTAGATGACCATAATTTAAAAAGAATTTCTTAATACACGGTTAAAAAAAAATTAAACGTATTACATACTAAAATTTTATCAGCTAAGTTTAGAATGATAGGCAATTTTAATTGTCATGTATAGGCTATAAATTAAAGTTAAATAATACCTTTCAATGGCCTCTTCTACTGCATAACAAATAAAACAATAAAATCAGTTATTAATTAATCTTTTTAACGTATGAATTCATCTTTATACCAGTTTTAACTATCAATTAAAATCTAAACCTCACTAGAACAATATTTAAAAATATTCAATAAAATTGTAATATAAATTAATAAGTAATGTTAATAAAATATTTTACTAATTTAACAAAGAGATTTATTGCTAACATTTTTTTGTTGTATGATAAGATTTAATCAAATCATTTAGAATGGCTTTGATACTCTGGGTATCTTTAATATTTAAGAAAGCCTTCTAGTACTAACGTGCTTTATACATGCTACATACACAGATTTTTGATGTATAATGCATTTTTTTGTTAAAAAATAGTTAAATGTGTTTTACTTATTATATTATGTATATAATTTAACACAAAAATTATGAAATCCTTGTTGTAAATAAAATTCAGGATACGTTTTTTTAAATAACTTGATATTTCACTTAATTCAAAAGTTTTAATGACGGTAGAAAATTACCACTGGTTTATGATAAACATACGATGAAGTAAATATCAGAATTATGACGATGTGTTTACACTACATTAGTCATAATGTTTAATAAGCTTTTACTAAAGTTAGTAATATATTTTATTTTATTAGTAATTTATAGATAACGTGCATTCATTTAACAATTTTACACGTGAGGCATAACCATTTCTAAAAGTATGGTAAATTAAGAATTGCGCGATGTATTACGTGAAATCCATAGTGTAATTAAAAAAATACACAAGACGTTTATTTGCAGTCCTACAAAATTTTTAGGAATAATAGTTAGGTTATAATATTTCACATAATTTCTATCGGTATGGATTTAGTCATTGTTACATTTTAATACCAGGAATTTTGTTTTGGTTGTGATACTAAAATGTATTTAAAATTCTAAGTCGATTTCAACAGAAGACTAATGAGACTAAAACATTTTTAAAAAATTATTTTAATAAAAAAATAATTAAATTGTTTAAATTAAGTAGAATTTTTTTCAAATTAATATAATAAAACACAAATTGTGAGTGATTTACTCTAATTTTAGCAACATGACATCATATATAGGCCTGCATACCAACAAAAGAGGTATTGTTGCCAAAGTCCAATAAGGTAGGGATACAAAACCAAAATAAAACGATAAGCCTAGGAACGTATTACTATGACGTGTTGTGTCATGGTCATTATTATCGTATTCAAGTACTTTTTGAATGAAATTTTAAATGTGGTTATACAATTTTTATGATTGCATAAATATAGTATGAATTACTTTTAAAAATATACAGTAATCTGTAATTCACTATCTCAGAACATAATATAATAAATACTATGTTTTGCTATATATAACACAAGACTAAAATAATACTGATATCTTCCATAGGGCATTATAATCTATATAAAAACATAGGAGCAAAAAGGATAACGCTTATGGAACTTTAATTAATATGCTTGGTGATCCTTAAGTTAAGGATAAATTTGTCTTTAGTAATATTTTATTGATTTTAATATGTGCATAATGGCCCATTTTTATTTAAATTTCAACAAAAGTCATAAAATTAATTATTTTATTTGTTCCAAAAATTGTTATTTTTTATACAAGTTTAATTTACTATGTTGTTCTTTTTATCTCGTTAATCACACCATTATTTTTATTTTATTAATATTGCATATATAATCTATACATTATTAAATTATTATTTTTAAGTAATTTTTCAAAAAACTGAATTTAAAAAAATAGTAAATAAATAGACCTGAATATTAATTTTACATAAGTGTTTAAAATTATACAGACAAAATTACACTTAATTTGTTTTAAAAAATGAATATTTTAATAATTAAGATAAATAAGAAATCTTTAGTGTTTCTGAATAATGTAATAATTTGTATTGCACAGTTTTAAAAAAATCAGAATCTTAACCAAAATAAGATTATGTATTTTTTTTAGTATTACAAAAAAAAACGAAATAATCATTAATTAACGAATTTAAAGTAATATAGAATGAATTTTTAATATACATTGAAGTAAAGATGTAATGACATCATGGTAAAACGATTGCAGACGCATCAATTCTAACTCATGTATCTACATGACCCCTATATATCTCTCAGTCGAATGTTAATAGTTTACAATTGGTCTTACTTGATTCATTCAATGTATAAAATATAGGTATTCTTCATGACAGTAGTTAAAATTAATTAATTGTATTGAAGAAATGAAACGAAAGCATTGTATAAGTTTTAATACATGACTGAAAAATAATTTATTATCTTGCCATAATAATAATATATTATATTTTTAAAATTACAATTTCAATTTACCATAAAGATTTAATGGTTTGAGTTCAATTAAACATGCAATTCTGTTGCATGTTTAAGTTGTCAATTCATCAATCTAAATAAGTTTCGAAAAGAGAAGATCAGTATGACTACTATAATTTATCATAAAATCCTAGACGAAACTGTTACGGAGATGACACAATAAAAATGGTTTTAAACAAAAATAGATGTTTTGGAATTAATCGTTTACTATACAATACCGTATCAGGTAATATTTAAATAATAATGTTAAATCTTATATTTGAATTCAAACTATAACGAGTGTACTAAAGAAAGATAATACAGTGGCACAACTAAAATAACATTGGTGTGCTCGTCTTAATCTTCCTCGCTTTTATCCCAACTATTTAGGGTCGACCACCCTTATTACTGGTGTGCTAAGTCATAAAAATTTAAATCTTTACCTAAAAAATATTTTTATACAGCAATAAGTATAATTTTTTAAGTTTTCCGAAGTTCTGCAGCACATTTGTAGCTACGCCACTAGATTGTTGAAGTTGATAAGTTCGCCTACGTTTTACATGATGAAATTATTATATTTTTTTTTCGTTAGAAAATATAGTGATATTTGCTTTTATGTATTTATATCTCTACCCAGAATAACAGTTCTTCCGAAAGAAAATTTTCTGGCTACAAAATTCCCAACGATGACCAATAAAATGTCTTAATTTCATAGCGCTGGTCGAGGTGTGCGATCGTCTCTCCTAAAATCCTACCGTTCCTGTATTAGTATAGAATTATTTATTAACAACATTAGTAAGTGATATTCATTGGGGATGAAATTTCTTCAGATAAGATTAAGTTACCTTCTTAGAAAACCCATCCTTATTAAACGAAAATATAGTTCGTAATTTGCACCAAAATTAAAATAGATTAGTCTTTTAGATAATTTAATTATCAAATTATTTTTCGATAGTACGACTCTTTTAACTATTAATATTTGAATATAAAATCAATGGGATCGATTCTCGAACTGGATTTACTATTATTTTTTTTTTTTTGCATGATAGTTGGTATATTTTCAAGACCATGTCCCCGTATATATTCATATATTTATAGAAAGTCGAAGGAACTCAGAAAAATATATAAAAAAAAACTCAATACATTCGAGACGGGAGCATAATGGTGGCACATTAGTATAGTATTGAAAACTGACAGTGATTAAAATCACCATTCTAAAAAACACTTTGATGTAAATCTTACATAACCATTATATTTTTATTAGAGATTATTTAACTACACAAAACACAGTATAAACTTTTAGATTTTCAAAAAAATATATACCTAAAAAGGGAAATACTTAATGTATCCAAAAATACATTTCTTTTGATTTATCTATTTTTCAAAAAGTCATAACAGTTTTAGGAAGAAAAAGATAACATAAAATATAGTACTTTATATTAAAAAATGAAATTATAAATGGGCAATTTTTAAACAAAACTGATATATTATTATTAACTTTGATGCGAAGCTGAGAAGGTATTAGTTTTACGATGATGCGTTTATCCTAATCAGGATACAATAAGGAAATAGCAGATCATGTAGCTTTTGGAATAATCCACCAATTTTTTAAAATTAAACACTATCCAAAGATTTGCATCGAAGCGTTTTCTACGATAGTGATTTTAATCACTGTCAGATATCATTATACTTGACCCAACTATGCCATATCACCACTGTGCCGTGACCATTCTGTGCTGTTTTTTTTTATCCGATTTTTATAAATTTACTACTCTATAATTAGAAATTTAGAAATATATCTCTAATTTATGATTAAAAAATAACATTTTCCATTTTTTCATTTAACAACAAAATATATTAGTATATAAAGTATATATTATATACTGATTTCTAGGGATTCCAGATCTTTTAAACTTTTCCCCATATATTTTAACTCGATAAATTATTCTCTTTTATAGAGACATAAAAGACAATAGAAAGATATAACGACTTTTATTTTGGCTCAAATTATACATCTTCTATATGTTTTGGTAAACTTTGATGTAAATTGACACAACTAAGTCAATTAAACAACGTCATCTAAAAATGAATGACATAAATAACATTCTACCTGACTTTGATATGGAAAACTTATTATTAATTTTTTGTTACTAATAGTCAATAAAGCTATGATTCGAAATTTAATGAATAAATAAACATATTTATATATAGAATGTTTAGTTAATAAGGCAAACAATATCTATTGTTCGTAACAATAAACCTGTTTCCTTACTTTTAAAAACTCTATATACTATGAAAACAATTTATGGATCAGTATCTCCTAAGTTATTGACATAATTAAACCTAGGCAGGAGAAAGAGTAGAGCAGGAAAATGTCTAGTTATAAAAATAGTAGCACCAATCTTCACCACCAGTTATTTAACTTAAATTGTATTTAACTTCTGAAATAATGGTCCAAAAGTTTTTATTGACCAAGTCATTTTTTTAATTTTCGAAGATTAAAAATAGCCTATCTCCAATAATAATAATAATAGTAAAAGTTTATTTTGTATAAAAACTATAGAAAAACTAAGTATGTTATACTTAGTACTAATACTAAGTATATCTGTACCTCTAACCCCAAGTACAAATAACATTTAATAAATGAGCTCGTTAGATATGCTTGAAAAATTTAAGTTGATACCTTCATAAGGTATAATGGATGAAAACAAAAATACATTATGAACGATAAATTGAAAAATTAAAAATATTAAACTCAAAGCCACAAAAAATTAATGAAAAGTCGCGGATACGTATGTCGGAAACAATGTTACCATTATCAACGTTAACATAGTTTTAATTTTACTTAATTAATTAGCCACAAGTGATCAATTTTTATTAGATAAATTGAAAAAAAAAACATCGAACAAAAGAAACAAAAAAAAAAAGATCAATATTATTCTTATTTTTTTATTAATTTAGTATTTAGATAAATTAATCACTCAGTATAATAACTAGTTAAATATATCTTCATTATAGAATAATTAAAAGTTATATTAAATATAATATACTATTTGATGATATGTATAAAATAATACTGAACAATTTTCAGCATAACCAATTTCGGATGGTTGTAGGAATAAAAATGTTGAAAAAATTTAATTTTTATACATATTTAAAACACGAAAATTGTCTCTTAAAATTAAAAAACTTCATATCACAAAAGGCAATGATACTTTTTTTATTATTATTTTGAAAATTTTTTTGAAAAACATATAAAAAGAGTAAAACACCCTGGGGTCACTAGAGTGACCCAGGTTATTAATATACGGCAGTATTATAACAATCGTACATTTTGTTTCAAGGCCATTACTACTAGTGTACAACTGGTTCAACAAAAGACTTAATAATCAAATAACAAGTTTTACTTACTCAACACCGTTCATCTAGAGTTTGAAAAATAATCAATATTTAAAAACATAATTTTTATTACATTTTACCAAATTATAAAATTTCATAATAAAATGCAAATTTTAATTAGGAGAAAATAAGAATTATTATGCCACTAAAATTATTGTGTTTACAAATTTGTATACCTATAAAATAGTTGTTCAATGATGATATCAATCAGATATATACGTGTTTATTATTATATACATAGCGCTCATGGCCTGGGCAATCCCTAGTTTTAGGCACTGATACAATAAAATGTTTTATACACAAATATTGACAAAAAAATCATTAAAACTCCTCTAAAAAGATCTTATAGCTCCAAAATATTATAATTATTAACGGACATGACGTGAATTTTAATCCTTGGGATATCTTTTATTATATTATAGATTATATAGATAAAATATTAACAAATATTTAATAAAAGAAAAAGTCAATCATTCATTATACTCATCATTTTATAAACTGATCATGTTACATAATATCATAATACATAAAATTATGAATAATATCATACATTCATTTAAATCTAAATAGTACTAAAAACGAAATTTATAAATAACCACAACAAATTAAGAAAAAAATTAAATTACTATTAATATATTTTTATATATTAACCTTTTTTTTAAGACCGACCTCTAGCGTCACTCCAAAGTTTGGCAATAATAAATTAATTCTATAATATTTATGGAATTATATTTCTAATTACCAATTTTATTTAAAATAAGTATTTATTGATTAAATTTTAATCAAAATCTTCACTTAATTATAAATTATCAACTACTTTAAATTATTATGCAGTTTACATTTTATGTTATTTCAAATCGATAAAATGTCTAATAACTTACTTAAGCTATATTAAGTACATTATGTTCAAGTGTTACTCATACTCAATTATTCAATTAAGAAAATTACAATATTTTTGAAATTTCAATAATGATTTTAAGTGGAATATAATTAAAGACTTGTAATTTACGTAATACATATATGATCGTATATAATTTAAAAACAATTTAATATATAATAGAGTAGTAGATTGTTTAATGAACATAAATGTTACTTCAAAAACATGAACGAATTTTTTTACAAATTTGTATTTTATTCTTATAAAACTAGTATCTTATTATGTGATAATTAATAGTAGGAAGAGACTAATACTTATGCTTAAAACTTAAAGATAAATTTTAGACGGAGTCAAGTTATATTATATTATAGTAAACAGTTAATCGCAATAAAGTTTATCATTTAGAACTTATGTCGTATATGAGATAATATGAAATGTTTATGAAATAAAAATACAAAATTCAATAGACAGTTTAATTAGAAGTTGTTCAAGTCAAAAATAGTATAAAAAAAAAAATACGAAATATCTTTACATGGTTGTAGATCAGATTTTTTAATTAAACTACCTAAAGAAACAAATGTTAATACAACAAATAATCACAAATAAAAAAAAAATCACTAAAAAAATATGCAACTAATTATTACCACCTTATTAAATTTGTATGATTTTTTTTTTTTATAATTCTAATAAACACATTTTTCCTATTGTTCACTAGTTATTCAATGTAAGTTTAGTCAAATTGTTAAGTATTTAACAATGATGGTTGTTGTTGTAAAAGTGTGAACATATCTTTATATTATTTTTTTAAGTTTATTTTTTAAGGTACTAACTTTTAATTAAATAAAAATTTTGTTAGTTGATTTATAATTTTATTAAATATAAATCAAAATCTTAACATTTTTTAAAAAGAAACTTATAATGTAAAATTGATGATAACATTGGTTACTTTTTAACGGAGGCGACATAATGTTTAATGTGAAAATAACAAAAATTTTAATTTAAAAATATTTACAATAGTGTTTATTAATAAAACACGAACGTTCACTATGTGTGGTATCAGGTATATCTTATGTGCGTAAACAGCACACACTTGGCTGTAAATAAAACAACAAAACTAGAATTTTCTGAAGTTTATCTAAAGAAAGGCACAATATTTCTGTGAAATTTAAGAATAATCGAAGACCTTCCATGATAATTCAATGCTCTGTAAACATGATGCAATCCCTGGTAAGTAGCGTTTCTTCCAGGGATGAAACACAGAACAAGTTGGATGAGATGAATTCTTATCAGATTAGGGATTATGAAATCATGAAGTTACAATTATTAAAAATTAAGCGAATAATTTAATAAAATTCACCAAGAAGCAAGAATAATGTTTAGCGTTGAATACAAAACATATTTAATTTACAAATTTTAAGCTAAAAATAATTTTCACTATGCATCTACTGATTATTTTTAAGCATAATTATTGACCTAAAATCTTAATCTTACCGAAAAATGGAAGAAAAGTTAAATACAAAATAAAACTAATATCACATCTTAATTAATAAGAGTAACGTTTTCTCAAATATCTGCTCAATAAAATTGATATTACAAAAAAAACCTAATCAATAATAAATAAAATTTATTCAGTTATCATTTTTAAATGTAAGTTATACAAAAATTAATTTCAAATAAATATAATAATATATAGGCATACTATACATAAAATGAAAAATATTATTTATTTAATATGGCTCATAAAACGATAATGAAAAAATAGCGGAACATTTAACGGCAATAAAAATAAAAATTGAACTTATAATAAAAATTAATGATTTGCCTAAAGAATTTATTAAAACTATTTAAAATTATTTGTTAACATGAACACACACCCCCACGCTGTCATTATATACTAAAAATGATGACCCCCTCCTGAATTAATTATTACGATATCAATGATCAATTTTTGTTTGAATTACACCCCAATAAGAATACTAAATAGAACATCTTACCTTTATTTTCTGTGACTGTTTTATAAAAGTTATTTAATGTATGTGTAGTACAGATTTTTAAATTAATAAAAAATTATAAGACTTCACAGTTGCACAAATCGTGTACACAGCCGTTGTACACTATATTGAAGCAAATAATGATACGCACAGCACAGTGCACAGTGCACACTACACAAACACAACGCACATGCTTTGACACACGAGGATACAGCCCTGCCAATGCAAACAGCTAGACGACCGCGTCTCACACCCTGCCAGTATATCACGCCACGTTTAAGCTCCGCCCTTATTTGCTATAATAGTAGCGTAATTATCCCCTACTAATTATTTCAATACCAAACGTAAGATATTGAATGTTATAAGTAGGTTACGTTTAAGTTCACTTAAGTATATGCTTTTAACCTATGTAGTGGACTTATTTATAATTAACCATTTAATTAATCGAAAAATAAAAATTAAATTGATAATTTTTTTATTGATTTCATTTTAGATCCATGTTTTTCTCAATATATGCAGTATTTTCTATGTTCATCCCTTGTACCTTATAAGAGTACCAACTTTAGTTTTTCAAATGTCAACATATGAATAATAGCTTAATTAATAGATAATGATCTAATTAAAAAATGACTGATCAAAAACAACTTTTGGACCAGTATTTAGGAAGTTATTAACATTTTTATACTAAGGCAGGAGGAAGAGTATGACCCGGAAATTACAAGTGATAAACAACAACACCCGCGAACATTTCCAGTCATCACTAAAATGTCAATAACTTCCTAAATACTTGTTAAAAAATGTTTTTGACCAGTTATTTATTTAATTAGATCATTGTCTATTAAATAAGCTAATTATTCATATATATTGTCATTTAAAAAACTAAAATTGGCACCCTTATAAGGTACAAGGGGTGAACATAGAAAATACTGCATGATTGGAAAATTGAGAAAAATACGGATCTATAATGAAATCAATAAAAAAATATCAATTTTTACAAAATTACAAATTACAAAACATAATATAATAATATAAATTACAAAAATAATACAATAATTACAAAAAAAAAAATGTCATTCTACTTAAGTCATTGACTTTATATAATTACATTAATTTAACCTTGTAAAACTGGATTATAGAGATCTATTTTTCGCTAACACGGAAGAATACCTTGGATTAAACCACATTATATTAAATATTCAGTCTCACTATTATACATGGTGTTCCAACATGTATATTAAATTCTATAACTTTTGATAAAGTTAATATTTTGCAATACTTTTTTTTAATAATTATTATAATTTAAGGCATCCCATAAAGTATTTTTTTAATTTAGAAAATACTTTTTTTAACTAAAAAAAAAAGACATAGTAAAATATTTAATTAATGTACAGTCATTAAAATTTGTAAACAATTTAATTTTTACGTGTTAATTTACAGTACAAAATGTTGGTCTATGTTGTAAAGAAAAAGACTAAGAGAACGATAACAGAAGAGATCTTATGATAAACGACAGTATCAAGAAAGAATTTGTTCCAAAATGAATGGAATCCTGGAACAAGTTTTATTTTAGGAACGAAACTTTAGCGTTTCTATTTTTTTTCTTGTCTCTAGGTGCATTCTATGTTAATATATATTAACAAAATTTAATACAATCCTTCATATCCACTAAACAAATTTAAGGAGATTTTAATTTTGTTATTATTACCTTTTATTAGTAACTACTATTACTTTGACATTCATTAGAGTTATTCCCAAACTTGTCTTACGAGTTTTGCTAAAGATATTTTTTTATTATGACGTCCAAAATACAGGGCAATTTATTAAAGGTAAGGTACTAATTTTTTGAAAACTGAAAAATTTCTAATTACTAGACAAAGTATAGATATCATAGCAAAACCACACCTTGATTTTTCAATAATTAATCCAGGAAAAAAAATGTTTTGTTATTTTTGTATGAATTTTTCAAATAATAATTTTTAAATATCGACATACACGTTTTTAATAGAAAGAACACTTTGAATATAAATTTAATTTCAAGATACTTAGGTATTTTATTAGAGTATCTTAACTTTCTTATTAGAAGTAGTAACTTCCATTTTAATAGTATCTGTTAAAATCAAAGAAACATATAAACCAACATTTTTTTCCCAATTTTGTGTAACAATATTAGAATTTTAATATTCTCCACAATCTAGTATCTAATTTGTTTTTTAGTTATAATACTGTTTAACATTAGTGAAATTATTATTAAAATTATACCTTCTAATTCTAAGTTTAACATAAAAAAAAAAAATAGAAGATATAGGTTTAGAAAAAAAGAAAATTTTGTTGATACATTTCTCTGATCTTTAACTAACAAATAAATCTATTAAAATATTTGAGTTAAACTAAATTAAGTAATAAATGTTTCATGAAAGAAGTTTGATTTTATTTTAAAATTAATGTGTTTTTTAGGTACCAAATTAATATATTTTCATTAACAAATTACCTAAACCAAGCTTTTTTCCTAAAAATATCAATTTAACTGTAATATAATAATGTGATACAAATTATTAACTACTTGATTTCCAAACATGTATAAATGTGAAATGCAATACATAATCATATTATGTATAAATTCTGTACATAAAAAAAAACTTACATTAAACAAAAACAATTATAATAGTAATAAATAGTCTATTTATATTTTGTTTTTAACAATTCTTTATATTCTTCACATGATTTCATTTGGTATTTTGATGCCTGATTGAACAAATTTGCATCATCATTGAAACGAGCTCTCCACATTAATGTTTCATCTAAATTATAAAAAACATAATTTTTTTTTTTTTAATAATTAGTTTTAAAAATAATTTTTTTTAATTTTTGTATAATACTTATATTTATTCAACCAATTAATTAATTAAAAATTTA
The DNA here is from genome assembly GCF_025091365.1 of Daktulosphaira vitifoliae. Lineage (NCBI taxonomy): Eukaryota > Metazoa > Arthropoda > Insecta > Hemiptera > Phylloxeridae > Daktulosphaira > Daktulosphaira vitifoliae. The sequence goes on from NW_026099574.1 coordinate 33,423,492, forward strand.
TTTTACTATTTAAAATCTATGGGCTTTTTAATGAAAACTAATATTTATCCCATTTTATCATCTATATTTAATTTTTCTTTTTTTTTCATTTTCTACAACTGCTTATTACTATATTTTTAACAAATCCTTTTGCTAAAATATTGCAAGTATAATAAAATAATAAACGATTTAATTGAAATTCAATTTTGATTTTTAAAAAATGTGTAAAAATTATGTATAATTTTTTTAATGTCTATCATACTGGTTTTTTATTTCTGAATAAAAAGTTTGGTACTTTTAACAAATTTAATACAGCATTATTTTTTTACTTACAATACTCTTTTTCACGAATACATTTTGAACGCAAAGTACTTATATAGTCTTCTTCAATGGTATGTTCCAAACGTCTTAAATCTCCTGTATAGTCAGAATGAAAATTTTCTTTCACATAGTATGTAACATCTCTAAATGATGTATGCCGCATAACTGGATATTTTCTATATTGAATGAAATATTATTTGACATTACAATATAAACATTATCATAAATATCATAATTATTATCATCTACTAATAATTTTACATATGATAAATCAAATTATTATAATAAATTAAATAGTTAACTTAAAATGCATTGAATACTTACGAAGTTGGTTTTAAACTATAAACAGGATCATATGAAAAATTTGAAAAAAGTGAAAGCAAAAGCAATAAAAGAATTGGTAACAACTGAAAGTATATACTGGATGATTCCTAAAACAAAAAAATTTGACTTAAGTACATGAAATGTATAATTTTATTTATTCTACAGTGGAAAACTGTTAAATTAAATGAAATGCAGACTTTAATTCTTTGTGAAACATAGAAATTTGCCAGTTAAAAATCTCCAATTTAAAGAAAATAGAAATAGGTGACTAACATTTGAATAAAATTCTTATAAATTTTACAATCTAACATTAATTAAGATTGTTGAGGTCCCTACTGTCATAGTTAATTGATTTTCTACTGTATTTATATTAAAACAAATCTTTTTTTTTCATTTCTTTTGTAAATAAATTTAGTTTTAATTTTAAAATACTCATATGACTTAATTGAAAATATAAAATATTTAATTTGTAAACATGAAATAAAATATAATAAATATTTTTAATTCACAGATATACTAAAATAATATATTATATATATTATAATATATATTTAAATATTTAAAATAAAGAAATTGTCCTTTAAATTTTTAATGTACTAAAATATTTTAAATGTTTGTATTAAAACATTTATTCATTATTTAATGATATTTAAAAAAAAATTTACTTGTTGTTGGTGATGATGATCATTGTCTGGTTCAGGCGGCCAACGTCTAGAATAGGTTCGAGTATAGTAGGGATTTGACATAGGACCTTGTCGGGTAGGAAAGGCTCCATTGAAAAACATGTTAAATAATTGTTCAGCTGTTATATCAGCTACAAAAATAATGTACAAATAAATACAAATCAAGTAACAAGTAAAATAAATATTACACTTACATTCAAATCCATGATCATAACTCCTATGTACATGATCTGAAGTAGCTCTTTCATGACCAACCATATCATACCGTTTACGTTTTTCAGAATCAGTTAAAATAGCTACTGCATTGCCAACGGCTAAATAAAAATATAATTGATTAATAATGTAATGAAATTTATATTTTTGATTTTGTTTAAAATAAATTTTATAATCCCAAACCAACTTTTATCAGTAAATTTGAAATTAACACTAATTGATTGAAGAATAAAACTAATTACTGGTAAAATATTTGTTGATTATTAACAAAGAAGTAAAAATACTTATTTTTGAATTGCAAATTATTTTTGATACTAACTTTTAAAAGCCTCAGCAGCTCCAGGTGCATTATTTTTATCAGGGTGTACTAACAAAGCCACTTTTTTGTATGCTTTTTTTATCTCAGCATCAGTGGCTTCCTTGCTAATTTTGAGAACTTCATAATAATCTTTACATTGGTTTATTCTGAAAATAAAAAATCATGATTATGAAATACAGTAGAATTCCGATAATCCGGCACGTTCGGGACCGCCTTCGTGCCAGACTATCGAAAATTCCGGTCTATTGGGCGGTGCCTTTTCCTTTTAGTGTAGGCTTTGCTATAAGAACAATTAGGTTAATAATTAAACTAAAAATACAGTATGCAAATACAAAAAAGTTTGTTTTACATTTCATATAATTTATGTGCAAGTACTGTAATACATATTTCATTTAGATTTAAAAGTCACGAATGTCTTTTTGTTTTCTTGACTTTTGGCGTTTAGTATAAAATTTATATTTAATAATTATAGGGATCAATAATTTCTGAAGCACTGTAGCTAGTACTGAGACACAGTTTACTACAATGTAAAAGGACATAAAACAACAACGCACAAAAAAATTGCGAAGACGTTTCGTGATTGATTAACTGTACTGCACTGCACCTGTATTTGTTGTGATAGCTGAGACTAGCCGGCCGCTAATTGTTTCCGAACAATACTGATGAGACTGTGTAATACAACTTCCTGTTATGAAATTTTAGGCGCGCTTTCAGTGTATTCGGACTGGTCTAATTTTGTCATATGTGTATATATGATAAAATTTGACCGGTCCAAATACTACTATGTATTGTTGGTTATTAGTTTTTTGCTCTATTGTAAATTCGTCCGGATGATCCCGAATACCCTAAAAACTTCCGAATAGCTCCTGATCGTTTTTATTTGCTTTAAAGACATTCTTTTGGAGAAAACAAACATGTTTACAATTTTCCGGAGCGATGCCAGACTATCGGGTATTTCGGACTGTTGGATGCCGGATTATCGGACTTCTACTGTACTATTAAAATACATTAATTACCTCTTAACTGTTTCAAGTTGTACTTTAGTGTATGTTAAATTATTTGACTTTTCTGCTTTAGGACTACCTATAAACATAAATATTAAAATAATAATCCTAAGCCTTATTTATAAAATTAATATAATGGTATAAATAATCAATTTTTAAATTTTATACACGATTATGTGTAATTATAATTATTTATATACAATCAATGTAAATTTGTTTTAAGAATTTTCTTGGTCTACTAGAACTAAATGTACAAAAAATTTCAATTAACTTGTTGATCAAAAATAGTATACAAATTTAAAAGTAATATTTTAAAACAACAAGAAATTATTTTAAACTATGATTTGGTAAATGCCAATAGTTACAATAGGACAATACTAATTTTAATCAAACCTACAAATTTTTGACAATGATATTTCATTACACCACTAATAATTTAATTATTTTTAAATTAAATCTAAGTTTTTCAAGTTATTAATGTGTTAACCTTAAAAATATCTTTATGTATCTCTAATATTTCAAGTATAAAAATTATCATATTAATTACCAAATAAAAACTATTTCTCTATGCATATTTAATTTTTGTTGGATAAATAAAAATTTTTTTTAAATACAGTTAAGGGGTTAATATAGCAATTTTCTAGCATACAAAAAGGTAAATCCATTTTATGAAATTTTCAGGGTTAAGATTAATAATATAGAATTTAAAAATATAGTAGCATTTTTAAAATTAAATAGCTCAGTTTTCTATATAAATTGTATACACAGATTTTTTTTTGCCAAAAATTTCTTATACTTTTTTGTGTTTTAGACCATCAATAAATAAAATATTTTTTGCCTACAGATGCCCAATAAATTCTATTTTTATAGATGGGTGTATAAATTAAAAAATATAAATAAATAATTTCAATCTATATTTTTTTATAATCAATTTGTTTAAGTTTATATAAATGCATACCAGGTACATCTTTAGGAATTCTACTATTTTGTCCATCTCTACTATTAGTCGATTTTGATGATTTATAATGATGATTTTGAAGTTTCAATTTCTTTAACAACTCTGTACATAGAAATAAAATTAGAACCAACAGCAAAATAATTTTATTGAGTAACATAAATATTAGTTCACATACCATCAGCTTCAGGCGTAGGGAAAAGTTTTTTACTTTTACTGATAAATTTTTCTGCTTTTTCATAATCTCTCTCTTTTAAATAATACTCAGCACGATCTAAACATCGAAATGCTTCATCTTTATTAACTTCCATAACTATCTTAGATTTTCTTCTGTTATCTCTAATAACACAAAATGTTAAAGGAAATATTCTCAAAAATTAGAATAAACTAATTAATAAAAAAAGACAATGAATAAAATATATTGCTTAAAGATTTTCAAGCTAATTTATAAATAGGTATGGATATTTAATCATAATGCTATGTAATCGATTTTCTTAAATGTTAATGTCAAAAATAAAAAAAGTAAAATTTACAATTTATATTTTAATATTAATCAATTACCTATATGGGTTGAAGTATTATCATAGAGAATAATGAATGATAATGATTATCGAGCATATAGAAGAAATATTTCTGTAACAGCTGATTTGGATAATAAAATGAACGTATCATATAATTTAATAATTTTGTCAGTTCCACATATCAATTTAAAGCACAGATATAGTTAATAAACCTGTGGTATTATTACCAAAGATTTTAATACTTAAAATTTTGGAAAAATCTACATAGGTTAATTAATAATTAAGAGTATTAGATGTTTTTTTATCTATATCTGTGATTTAAGGCGTCTGTGTACCGACCTTTTTTCAGGGGTCGAATATAGGCAATTTTGCGGTTTTTTCATGTTACGCAGTGTCATTGTGTGAGAAGTAAATGATTATTAGTGCGAGTGTCCATTATTGGAAGTATTTTCGTCGTGTTATAGTTGATAACAAAATCGGTTATGTACCTGCCTTACTTTTTGATGTAATACGATTATATTGATTTAATAACGACACACGTTTATTTTAAGTAGTATAAAAACCATAGTCTAGCACCTGCCTCGCCGTAATTACTTACAGACGCGTCATGATTTCACAAATTTTAATTAATTATAGAAATAATTATATTATTTATTTTCGATGAGTAAGAAAAACTAAATATTTACAGAAAACACGTTAAATCATATGACATCCAAATCGATTATTTTTAAGCTATAAAATTAAAAAAGACATTACTTTGAATTTTAAGAATGCAATTTACAAAATTAAATTATTTACACAGTATGATATTTAAGTATTATAAGCCTGTTCTTATAGTAAGTCCTTTGTTAAAACGAGAGTCAATTATCTCTGGTAATAAACAATCCATGTAGAACCATAGACAAGTATACTACAAGTAGAACTTTTCTAATAGTGGCCACATATTATTTCACACTTCTTTTATTTTTTAAATTTTATCAATTACCTTACCTAAAAGTACATTTTATTAATAAATGTTTGATTTACATTTATATTGTCCTGTTATTTGATGATCAAGCAATTTATATATGTGTACATTTCAAATGATGTTCATAACATAGTGTGCGACTGAGAAAAACACGTTATTGTGGCAGATTTAACGGGAAATTATTAAATTATAATGCTGAATACATCCACAAAATATATTTTTTGATCTTTTGGCGTATTGTTGAATAAAAATCCAGTGGGTACAAATATGGATAGACACAAGCAAAAAATACATCATAGTAAAACTAATACCTTCTCAGTTTTCTATGGAAGCTGAGAAAGTGTATGAAAATTATTTTTATATATACATACCTCACCAGATTTATTTTTGGAGCTACTTACAGTAGCGTAGTCACAGGGGGGTTTAAACCCCCTGCAATGATAACTTTGTCGGTCATTAGATAAAAGCAAATATATATAGAGATGTAAAATTAAGTATACATTTGTAACTATTTTTAGGCAGTTGGTATTGCCCTATGCAACTCTATGGGCAATAAAATAGCTGCTGCGGTAACGCACATACGCGCACGAGCATGTAAGATTTAACATCTACTGTTTGAACGAACAAAATAACCCGTTTTTGTTCCATCAGTACGACGTAACTACTGATGCGATAAGAATTCTGAAAACAAATCTGAATTCAGTATCATGTCACTTAGGTATCAGTCAGGCCACTTTTTTGAAATTGTGATTCCTTCAACGCAAAAAATTTATTTTGAAATTGAAATTATTCAAAAATGTAAACTGTACTTAAGGGTAAAAACATCAAAAATTAAAAAAAATGGCCTAACCGATAACTAAGTGACAAGATGCTGAATTCAGATTTCTTATCGCATCAGTAGTTTCGTACTGTTGGAACAAAAACGGGTTGTTTTTGACTAAAAAGTGGTTGGTACCCAAACGCCTTAATAAAATCTTGAGCAGCTACAGCTCTAATTAATACTTCGCAGTACATTTCAAGTGAGATTAAATCTTATGGTAGTAATTAACATAGTCAACCTGTGGTATTATTACCAAAGATTTTAATACTTCAAATTTTGGAAAAATCTACATAGGTTAATTAATAATTAAAGTATTAGATGTTTATAAAATGATAAATATTTTAACATTTAATGATACTATTTAAACTCTCTTAGTAGATGATTGATTTGAAAAAATATTTATTCATTTACAATAAATGAAATATTCTGAACAATTACCTTTTAAATATCGAAATAGTATGTTTATATTTAATATGTCTTTTAATCAATATATTTTTTAATACATTTAAAATTCAAACTTAAATAATAATTACTAAAATTGTAATTATTTCAAATTTTATACTATTATCAATTTTTTTTAGTTATTTCAATATTTCTGTTAAAGTGAAGCTATTTATAGAAAAAGCGCCTTTTTTACAATGTATTTATTCTAATTACTTTTTGGGGTGAGATATTATTCTTATGACTTGCCTTAGTATCTATGTCTAATTCTAACCCTCCAAAACCACAATTTCACCATGAGTCCATATTTTATCATATATATATATGATGAAATATGGATTATTAAAACATATGTTTTAAAATCATCTTCAATTAATATAGATCAACCTAATATAGAAATTGAATAAATGAAACAAATTTCTGAATTTTTTTATGTAGTGCATTGCTAATAAATAACAAGCAGGGAAACTAAAATTAGATCTTCACAAATAAATAGTTAGAATACAAAATATTTAAAGTAATATAAATGAATAAATAAATAATTAATTGATTATTAATTTAATGGGTTTAATTAAATAAATATAGAGCTATGTATAACATTAGTTAAATCTAGAATTATTAATTTGATTGATATTATTTTTTCATACTAAAATGTTAAAAAAATGTTTTAATAATCATAAGTATCATAATAATCATCATAGTAATAATTTCCATAGTTAAAGTCAACATTTTCTTGGTAATTATAATTTTGATAGTAATCTTCTTCACAATACTCATAGTAGTTGTAATAACTATTAAATGAATATTCTGAGTGGCATGATTTTGAGGTTGATGAAGATCCATCACATTGAGTTTTTCCTAAGAATGATCATACATATAAAAGAGTTAATCAATGATTAAAAAAATATTTATATTAATCAAAGAGAGAAGTTTATAATTTCATACTCTATAATTTCACAATAGGTAAAAATTTCATTACCATATATTTGGTCACAAAATTTGAAAATATGCAAATAGATAAAAGTATATAATTTACATTAATTGAAAATTTACATATTTATCAATAAACAATAATAAGAACAGCAAATTTATAAGAAGTTTATTCATAAATGTATTAATGAGAAAGAACAGAAGTATATTTTATGCACAAAAATATATTTTTTTATATACACATTGGAACAGATATAACTGACAACTCATATAACTTATGAAAATAGGAATTTATAAGTATTTTATTAATTTATAGTATCATACTATAAATATTACTTAAATATACTTTTATTTATATGATTATTTACTAATTTCTTAGTAAAAAACAACACAATACATTAAAAAAAAAAAAATTACTATACTTTTTGTATTTGAAGATTTATTTAGACTTGAATCATATATACTACGCTCTCTTTGATTACACAATACTTTAACTGCATTTCCTATAGCTGCAAAATTTTAAATTATTATTAATTAGATGATAGTTAAAATTTATAATTATAGTTAATTATAATAATATAATCAGCAAAATAATATTTCTTGTTATAATTAAACTGGGTATTTTACTAATGTCGTAACACAGGAAAGAAAAATGATAAAAGGGGTAAATGTGTGAAAGTGAATAGCATAAAATTTAAGTTAAGGATTAGATGTTTTATTTATATTTTAGATAGTCCTTATAAATAATAATTTGGTAGATAAGTTTTGATATAGTAGTGTTTAGATAATTAATTATTCTTTTAATTATGTAATTTATAAAATAGTGTAAAAATTAGTTTTTAGAAAAATATTGGAGTATCTAAACAAATAAAATCTATACTTTTTGCTAAAATATTAAATTTATTAGTTAAAATTTACCAATGAAAACTTCTCCAGATCCTGGTGCAGGGTTTTTGTCTGGATGAATTAATAGAGCCAATTTTTTGTAGGCCTTTTTTATTTCACTTTCTGTTGCATTTATGTTAATACCCAGCATTGTATAATAATTTTTGCTATTTTTCAATCTAAAAATAATCAACTTGATGAAAAATAATATAAACAATTTTTATAATAAAATAACTATGAACATTGATAATTATGATTAAGTATCATTATAAAAAAATATAAAATTACTTTTTCACTAAATCAATTTGTTCAGAGCTATATTTTGGTTTATTCAATTCTTTTAGGTATGTAATTTTTTCAAGTAGCTCTGGAATAGTATATGTATTGATAAAAAAATTAATACATTTAATGAAGTTTAAAAAAGATTTTACTTTCAGCTTTAGAGATAAAGAATAACTTTATAGACTTATGTAAAAGTTTTTCTGCCATATCTAGTTGATTTCTTTTAATGAAATCTTCTGCTTTTTCAATACATCTATAAGATTCATCTTTATTTATTTGTTTAAACATGTCAGTTGAATAGGTACTAGCTGAAAAATGATTCATTAATTATTATACAACTTAGTTGTTGTTTTAAAATACTTATTGTAATTTATTAATTTTAATTTACTTAATGGAATGCTTGGATGAAATTTTTTTGATTTAGGTTCAAAAGATATATTACTCTCTTCATTTTTAAGATAATCTTCAGTTAAAATAGAACAATCTAATATAATAATAATAAAGATATAAAGAAAAATTTAGGAGAATATTTAATTAAAATTAATGTATAAAAGTATAATTATTTTTCATAAATTGTCTTGATTTTTTAAATAATTATCAAATTTTATATACTATAATTACTGGATAAGTTTTCTGGTTGTTTTCGTTTTGAAGATCTTTGCTTTAGTGATTCTGCTAAAGAATTGAGATTTCTCATCAAACCTTTTATACAAAATATAATTTTTTTATACAATTAATTCAAAACAGAAGCAAATATAATAATGTATTGTTAGGTGCAACAAATTTTTTTATCTAAAAAATTAATTTTATTGATATTGCATGGAAATTAAGATTTTTCTATAGTGAAGATCTTTCCAACTAAACTACCAACAGAATACATATAATTTTATGCCTCTTGGATAGTTAATAACTAATTTTAATATATTACTGGACATAATGAAAATCTCTTAAAACATTGATGGACATCATTACTATAGCAGTAATATATTTTGTTGTAGGACAATATTACTGTTACCAGCAGTAATATGAAAAAAATTATATTATATCATTTTAGCTAAAACAGTAGTATTTTCAATGGTACCTAATGATAGAAGAAATTTGTCTCCATTTCAATGTTGAAATGATTTCCAAAATTAAAAGTTTCCGTATATGCCAGGAAAATATATTAAAATTAAAAAATAAATAAAAGGTCAATAACTTACATTTATTTTCATACATTGGAAAAAGTTTAATCGATTTTAAAGTATACTTCCAAGCATTATAATAATCCTTTTTTTCTAAGTACAATTTGGATAACTCAAAATATCGAATAGCTTCAATTTTGTTACCATCCATTGTACAATGATAATTTCTCATATATTCTTATTAACACTCACTTAAAATCATATATATTCTATTTAAATAGAATAAATTTAAAAATATCTAAGGATTTTAAATTTATTTTCATAAAAATCTTTTCATATAGTCTGTGAACCAACATACATAGGGATTTGTTGAGTATTAATAAGAACTGCGATTTTGTAAAAATTGATAACAAATACATAAGAAATACCCAGGGGTTTGTTGTCAAATTTTAGAGACTTTTTGTCGATTATCTTTTTGTCGTGCACTCACATATTCATTAGTGTATTATCACTTTGACATTGATCAACATAGACATCTAATTGTGAATCATTTTTCTAATAACTTTTTTGAATATCTAATTGATGCTTTGTGATAGTATCAACATTAGTTTGCTTTTTTTTTTTTTGTATATCTGTAGTTTTAATTACTCATAGTAGTGATCATTAAGAGAGAGGTACATAAAGAGATTATATTGATTTCGTAGTTTACAATGAATACAATAATTTTTACGACTAGTTATCTTGGATGATGTCTATTATTAAAAAAAGAGCTCGTTTAACGTACATTGACAATAAGTTAAAATTCTAACAATCAACATAAACTTTTTAAGGATTATTTTATAGAAATTACGTTTTAATATCTATGTAATAATTTTTATTCTGAATCATAATATTTTTTAAAGATTGTATACTAAACTAAAAAATAAATTTTGTAATTGATTTCGTGAATTGTAATAATGGAAGCTGACAAGTCTTGTTTTCAACCTTTAGACTTGTTAGGGAAGGTCATTATTAAAGTAAGTACATTTTTATTACATAATTTATTGATTCAACAATTATAAATATTTAATAATGAATTAATATTATACATAAAATACTATTTTATTTTCTGATTCAAAAAAGTTAAAATATCTGTTTTAATTTTGATATTAGTATTTTGTTGAATAAATAAAAAAGAATCTTAAATATTTATACCTTGGCTTTAAGTTGCAACTTCAATTTGAACTCTATGTAGATTATTCTTTTTTTTTTTTTTTAAGTAAGACCAATTTAACTGGTAGAAAGATTACCAGTGCTATGGATTATAAAGTTTGTTAAGTTAACCAGAATACACTATAAGCTAGTACAAATTTTTATTAATCAGTTTTTTAATTATGAATAAATTTAGCTATATTTATATTTTGAATTATATTTTCAGGTTCAATTAGGTGATGATATAAGGAAAGTGTTGATTCATAATGAATCAATTACATATGATGAATTGCTCTTAATGATGCAAAGAATATTTAATGGTAAATTGACAGCAAATGATGATCTCACTATCAAATACAAAGATGAAGGTAATTTAAAAAAATAATGTATTTTATTGTAAATAATTTATTAAATGTTATACTTTATGCATAATTAAAATTGTTCATAAAGTTTGTTAAATATGCATCTTTATGTTTATATTTATATTTAAAAGAATAGTTGGCTAATTTTTGAATTAATTTATTTCTACTGATTAGGTTATTTATTTCACAATTTATGTTGTACAGTATGTATTTACACATTTTTATAGTTAGTTTTAGTTTTTATAGGAATAGGCAAAAACTTCCCTTGCACTGAGACCTAGAGGTCCATTGTAAGATTATTTTTATTACAATTTATTTTAAATAATTATGATCATTGTGTTTAAAAATATAAAATTTAATTATAATTCATAATTCTTTAAACAGATGGTGATTTGGTTACAGTGTTTGATAGTCAAGACTTATCATTTGCTTTACAGACTAGTAGAGTATTAAAACTACAAGTATTTATGAATGATTTGAACCAATCAAAAGATCATTCAAAATCTATACTGAATGCTGAAGAATTAAAAAAACAGTTGCGTGATATTAGAAATGCTGTTACACAAATGTTAGATATTATTGATGTTCCTCGAGAAGAAAATAGTAGTAATATTTGCCCTAACTCAATACGTAAGATAATACTTCTTTATTATAGTGTTAAACACCCTTTCAAGTAAAAAAATTAGTTCTCTCATTAATTATTATGAGAAAACATACATAACTTGGTAGTACTGAATGAAACCTTGATACCTGTCTAATTATGCATTCCAACACAAAATATAATGGCCTATTAAATTTCAAAATCACCAAAATTTTATTTATTTAAAAAAAATGTTTTAAAATAAATAATAAATTCTATACTTATTTGCTGTAAGGCTACTTAAAGATTTAAGTTAATAATATTAAGTAGATGCACTTCAGGTTCTCTCTACACTCCCTATAAATAATAAACTTGAAAAACAAAATAATTGATTAAAAAAATGTCATCAGTGTTATGTTGTAAGGAGGGCTATATAATTTTATTATTGACAATTTTTATTTTTATATATTTTTTTAGTAACAATTATTCTTAAATCTAATTGAAGCTATATACAAAAAAAAAAAAATTATTTATATAATAAAACTTGTGTATTTATTTCAAAACTTGAATCGTTAAATTCTAATAATGACTGAAACCACCTGATTATTATAGCTAAAGAATCAAATTGAAATAAAATTACAATTTGGAGATAAATAAATATAGGATAAATGAATTAATTGCCACCTAATGAATTCATATTTCTTAATAAAAAATATTAAAAAAGTTTCATCAACATTTAATCAAATTGAAACATAAAAAATGTTCAAACTTTTCTAACAATTAATCAAAATGCAACACTTAATTTTAATTTTTTTTAAATACTATTTTCGTTTTATCCTACTTTTAAATATTAGTCAACTATCCAATTGTATATTTACCAAGCTACTACTTCTAATTTTGTTTTAAAAAAACTTTTTAATATTTACACTTTTTGAGTATTTTGTTATTTTTACCTAATAGAATTTTTTATTTAACTTTTGGTAAAAATATATGACAATTAGTATGGTTTTTGTACTAAAATTTAAATACAAACAATACATGTGGTTCTTAATAGGTAAATAATGAGTAAAATTTTTTTATTTCTTAAAAGTTTATTTTATTTTACCTGTTTTTTAGAACCTGATGAAGTTAATGTTATACCTACACAGCAGCCTGCTGATAATGGAATTACTAAAGAATTTGATCCCTTGGATAACTCAAAAGAAGAACAACCAAAAATAGTTCAACCTATACAAATAAAATGTATGATAAGTATCATTTTCATAAATCAACATTTAAATTAAATTACTGTTAAATCATTTTCTCAAATTCTAACACTTTATAATATAGGGTTTTATGTTTAAAAACCCAGCACAGGGGGGTCGCGGCACAGTTGTGACGTGGTATAGTTGGATCAAGTATAATGATATCTGACAGTGATTAAAATCACTATCAAAAATAAACGCTTCGATGCAAATCTTTAGATAGTGTTTAATTTTAAAAAAA
>NW_026099574.1:33438022-33532174 GCF_025091365.1 Daktulosphaira vitifoliae
TTCATTTTTGAAAAAGTTACGGCAGTTTTTAGTAAAAAAAATTGAAAAAATTTCGAAAATTAGCGATTTTTAAATTTGTAATTTTTTTGGAGGTTTCCCCCATTTACGGGGAACGAGGGAAATTTTTTCAATTTTGAAGGGTAATGTCTTCGACTAGATACAATTTGTGATCTTTTGACGTATCGTTGAAAGAAATCCGTTCAGTGAGAGCTGAGAAAAAGTGGTAACAGACACAAAAAAAAAAAAAAAAAAAAAAAAAAAAAAAAAAAAAAAAAAAAAAAAAAAAAAAAAAAAAACACATCATAGTAAAACCAATACCTTCTCAGCTTCGCATCGAAGCTAAAAAGATTATTTTTTATATTAGTTACAAGTTTATAAAATAATTTTTGAATCTATTTGTTATTTTCATCTAAATTATGTTTAAATGAAATAATAACAAGGCTTGAAACATGTTACCAATTTCTCTCAAATACTATATAAATTTTTTTTTTAATTATGAAGTGACCACTGAAAAACCACTTACCTTAAAAAAGTAACTATAATCTGTTACCAGTAATTGATCATTATTTTTTAATTTTTAACCTGTATCCAACTACCAACACATTAGAGAATCTGTTTTAACAAAAATTGACTGCCGCTTTTTACAAAATCAGTAACTTTTACCGATACTAGTTACTGATTTCAAGTAAAGTTCAGTTTTTACTAAGACTTATAATCCTTTTTTTGTAATGATTTTTCAAGCAATAAAGAAATAATTTTATAAATAAAATGCTTTATTCTGAAAGACTTAAAAATAGAATGTGTTTTGTTTTACAAGTAAAATTATATTAAAATCTTATTATCCTGAACTTTCTTAATCACTTATTTTTAAATTTAATTTCTAGCTGAAACATCTCAGGAAAATATACAAAATTCTCAGCACTTGCGACAAACACCACCTAATCAATCAACTCAAATTCCTCACAATACTTTTAATGGCCAATCACAAAGCACAATTAACCAACATAACTCATATCCTGGTAGCCAATTACCCCAACCCCAAGGTATGATAACAAAACACCTAAATAACATTTTTTTGTAGAATTCAAGTTTAAGGTGAATTAAAGGAGTGATTCTCAATACTTTTATTTTTTATAGTATAATATATTATACTGGGTACATAATTTATAGTGTACATTATAAAAAAAATATAAGAAAATCATTTATCATAAAGAAGGATAGTTAGAGAACTCAAAAAAAAAAAAAAAATGACACCAAATTCTTATATATCTGGTGACTGTGATTTACTAATTTGACTAATTAACTAATCTTAATATCATTAAATCACGGTGGGACACCCTATACATAATTTCTATAACTATTTATTTATTAGTTACATGTAATTAAAATAATGGAAGGAAACTAATTATTTTATATGGAATGCTTATTTATAGGTCCTCAAGGTAAATGGGTACCATATCCACCATCATCAATTCGTCCGTCTTATCCACCAGCTCAATACTCTTATGTTTATTCTACACAATTGCCAGCTCCAGGATATAATCAAATGACAGCACAAATGAAACCTCCAACTGGTAATCCACCACCTGTACATTCAATGTATTATCCAGCAAATACTACTCCTAATTCACAATACACTACTAGTCAATATCCTGGACAGTAAAATTCAGTTGCGTTATAATTTATGTTTTATTAATGTTATTTTCAATATCCTGAAATAAAAATAGTATATGACTAAATTTTTTTTTATATATTATATTATTTAAAAAATGTGTTTAAATTTTAAATTTTTATTTATATATATAATTTTTTATACATTAGTTTTAAAAGGCACAATTTAAAATATAATATAAAAAGTAGTATTTGGAGTGTATTGATATATTTTTTTAATTTTTGTTAAAAATAATTTAGATTATAAAAAACATTTCTCATTTCATTATAAATTTAATAATATTAATATTGTGTCATGAATAACTATTTTAATTTTTAAATTATTTTATTTTTTTTGTTCTTTATAGTAAAATTAATGTTTTTTGAATTGGAGTTAGTAATATTTGTGTATTTTTATTAACTGCAATAGTCAAATATGTATAAAAAAATTTCATTGATTAAATTTTTTAGTTCATATATGACTTCCTCAAGTATTTATAAAGAAAACTACTCTTATAATTATCATTGAACCAAGATATAAAATGAGCATTTGTCATTAAGTAACATCATAAAACTTGTTATCAACCAGTCAACAATTTTTTAGACCGTTCCTCATTTAATAATAAAATTATAATCGGTACCCATTTAATTTTCGAAAGTTATCCTTTAAGTCTACCCTGGAAATATTATTTCTTACAATAAACTTGATATTTACTATAATTTATAAAAAAAAATCAAAATTTAATTTGTTCATTTTTATGAACAGATTATTATTTAAAAAAAGAGGGATATCGTTTAAAAAAAAAAATCATACTGCATAATTAAACAAATATTGGAACAAAACCATCTAAAATTAAACGTTTTACGCATTTGTCAGTCATCAACATAGATGCTAGTCGTTTAACATGAAAAAAACTAATAAAGTAACCAAAAATGTATAAATTTTGAATAACTTGTTTATACTTGTTTTCTTATGGTAAAAATGCACAATTACTTTACAATGCAATAGAGTATTATGTCGTATTTACTAAATACATATTCCTCATCAAAATGAATTAGTTTACATTCCTAATTCTTTAATTTTTATAGGAAACCAGTTCCTTGTTTAGTTCCTACAAAAGATCTCGTCCCAGGAATCCGTTCTTTTTGGAACCAATTCATTCCCAATGCGAAGACATATCTCGTAAAACTATGTTAAACAATTCAATGTAAACGACATTTATAACATGAACCTCTAAACTATTGATCTTAGCGATATTCACAGGGGGGTTAGATGAATTACCCTTAGTACCTTTGTTTTCAAAGTTGATTGTATTTTCTTTTTAAACAACATTTCTTATTTTTCAACAGTTGAAAACTGTACAATTATTCGATACTTTAAGCTCTTGGTATATAAATAACAAAGATGGATTTGGACCATACTAGCCTGATCCATTAAAATTAAGCCCTACCTAAAAGTCGGGACGAGCCGTAATAATAATTTAATGTTTTGACCAGTCCAGGTCGGGACTAGATTTAAAATAGATTGGGCTGATTTAGGCATTAATTTAAAATGAATTGAGGTGGGTCGTATCAGACCAAATATTGACAATGAATCATGTATGCTCGCGTGAATTATATATAAAAATCTGACAGTGATTAAAATTACTATCATAAAAAACGCTTCGATGCAAATTTGTAGATGGTGTTTAATTTTAAAAAATTGATAGATTATTCCAAAATGATCTCCTATTTCCTTATTTATATCCTAATTATAAGTTTTATGATTTATAAGTTTAATATATAAATAAATATATAAAAAAAAGTATGTCGAATGAAAGAGGGATATAAATTCTACTTTTCATGAAAAAATTGTATTGATTCATACATTTTTCAAACAGTTATAGCATAATAAAGTTAAAAATGTAAAATATAAAATCGAGACATTTAAACAAAAATAGCATTCGGTAGCCATTTTCATCGTGAAGACAAAATACAGTCAGAAATTTTTTTTCCAATAATAAATTATATTGCATTAGCTTTAATTTAAGGTATATAAAAAAGTATTAGACTTTCCAGAACACTTTCAAAAGTTCAGTTGAAAAAGTTGTCATTTTAAATCTCTTCCTATGGGCAAGTAAAGTGTCAGATTTATAAAAAAAAAGTATACCAAATGATAGGTAAAGACATCATGAATTTATAAAAAAAAATTATATTGATCCATACATTTATCAAAAAGTTATGGCAGTTTTAAGTAAAAAAAAATTGAAAATAATTTCAAATATTAGAGATTTTTAAATTTGTAATTTTTTTGGAGATTTCCCCAATTTACGGGGAACGAGGGAAATTTTTTCAATTTTTGAGGGTAATGTCTTCGACTAGATACGATTTGTGATCTTTTGACGTATCGTTGAAAGAAATCAGCTCAGTGAGAGCTGAGATAAAGTGGTAACAGACAAAAAAGAAACACAGTAAAACTAATACCTTCTCAGTTTCGCAACGAAGCTAAAAAACAAATAAACAATTATTTTTTTTTGAAAATAAAATATAACGAGTGAAACTTAAAAAATTAAAAACTTTTAATTGCAATTATAGTATTATTTAAATTTAAATAAATCGGACGAGGCATACATTTTTACACACACAGAATATCGGTTTATCATAAACTACTCGATTACTTGTAAAATAAGCGTTTACTCCTTACTTCCAGACATTACTTAAATTATTAATAACTTTTGAAATACTGGTAAAAAAATTGTTGTTGATCAGTCATTTTCTTAATTATATTATTTCATATTATATAAACCAGTTAAATATGTATGTTGTCATACAAAAAAATAATGTTGACATCCTTATAAGTATTGAGGGATGATGCTAAAAAGTAATTATTATCTGATAAATCAAGAATTATATATAACGAAAAGAAATCAAAAATTATTTTTCCAATATTGTATTTATTTTGCAAGTAATCTATAATTTATGATAAACCAATCACCTTGAATATTTGGGTCAGGTCGGATCGGGCTAAAAAAAATTCAGATTGGATCGAATTGTACATTTAAGGCTCAAACTGATCTTTGACAGATAAAAATTACTATTTATTTAAAAATTTTATCTTTCATATGATTGGATTCTGGCAGACACACCAATTCTGGTTTTAAATGATAATACAATCATTATTTTATCCATGAAAATAAAATGGTATCCATATCATTTTTGTTAGGTATTAGAAGTTCTGCTAAAGTGAAATGTTAATACTATTTACTCTAGATGTGCTAATTTTTTGTATTGAAAATATTTCAGGAACAATTATTTGAGATTAAATCGATAATTTGAGATTTTTCTATTTTATTTATAAGTTTTTATATGTTATAGTTTTTTTTATTAAGATTATTATTGATATTACTTTATAAAATAAGAAGCGGTAAAATTTACAAAAGTGATACATTAGTAAGACTGGTAAGTATTTTATTTTTAAAATTATAACCAACTAATAAACATTTTTAGGATTTCTCACTTATCTTTTATATTATTTATACTTAAAAAAATTATTTAATATTAGTTAGTATTACTTTTTTTTTTTAGTAGATGATTTTATTTTATTATTCAAGTGATATAGATTAAGTTGGTGTAAGTAGTATTAAACAAATACATATTTATTAAACGTGTATCTACTTAATTTACAAAAAGAATAATAGTATTTAAAATATTCATCTTGAATGATGAGAAATTCTGTATATATATATAATACAATTATTGTGAGAATGGAAAATTGTATGATTAAAAACAAATTTTTAGTGTTTTAGAATGCAAATAATAAATCAACTTTAATAAAACATGATACTCTGAAAAGAGTTGATTGAATAATCAGCATAATTTTTTTATGTTTACTATGTGTCAAAGTTAATTTGTTAACAATTTTTACAGATATTAATTACGTTGTAAATGAATCACTTTCTTTTATAGTAAACATATGTATGTCTATAGATATTATTTTGTAATATTTTATTGCATTTTGTTGTACATTTTCAGTTAAAAATATATGTGTTAAAGTAAACACAATCTATCTTGGGCAAAGCTGTATTTATGATTTTGGCGTAGGATGGCAACATGAATTTTGGATTTCGCAAATTTTTTAAAGAACATTAATGAGCAAAAAGAAAGTGAACATTTTTTTCTCTTTACCATTAGCTTCATCAAGATTATATTGATAATTATAATCTTAAAATAAAAATAAAGAATATAAAATATCTTATAAATCATAATTACCAATATTAAAAAAAAAAATTTTTTTTTGATCAGCCGTATGTTAAGAATATTTGTAGATTTTGCTTTTTAATATTGAAATTCGCTCCTAAAAGTTTTTGGAAGGGTTATTGCCCTTCCGAACAACCCCATAAAAACTGTCATGATCTCACAATTAATATCAGTTATTTGCTTAAAAAAATTTTTCTTTTGTAATAGTACTTATATTGCAGTTAGAATTGTCAAAATACATTTTTAAATTTTTAATGATTGGATATTACTTTTAAAATTTTATAAATGTGTTAGTGTATAATGTTTTATTTTAATTAAATCGATATATTTTATTGTATTTCTGAATTATTGTTCAACACATTTGTTTCATAAATTAAAAATTGTAAAAATAGTGAGTAATCGTTTGAAAAAAACATTGACATTGCAGCATTAGTCATAAAAATATATATTCTTGCTGACTATCAGTTATTTTAAATAATAAACTTTGTGTTGCGTAGTTTTACGTAAATTACGAACAAAATTGAAGTGTTGATATAAAAACATATGCAAATTTTTATTTGGCAGGTATATTTCAAGTAATATGACATAATTTCAGTATTTCCATGTTGCGAGTGATTATTAATACTATCAAATATTTGCTTAAAGTATCGTCAAATTAGTCGTTGCTTTGATATGAATTAATATTTATTTTTATCCTTTTGTAAGAAAATATTTAATGAGAAATTTGGACGTCTTTGGTGATTGTCTATTTGAAAAAAAAAGTTTTATTGTGTAGTTTTTGCGCTAATATCACATTTACTATATCAAATTGTACAACTGAGATTTAATCGTTTTTACAAATGACTCACTATCACGGTGGAACTATTTTATAGTATTTATGGATATTTTATAATCATTGAATAAAATCTCAATCATTAGTTATATCATATTTGCGAAATGTATTTTCGAATCCGGTACAGCATATATTTTGTATGCTATTGCATGGCCTTGTGTTCGCCGCGACGTCAGCACTGTTAAACATCGGCATACACTCATCGTCTACAGGCGACGGCGCGCCGCTCACCGATTTCCCGCGACAGTTTACTGTTGGTTTTCATCCTTGGCAATCGTATTTGCTGTCGCCAGCCGTTTCTGATGTACCGCAAGATTCGCCCTTATAAGTGAGAGCTTCTATTTCGTTTATTAATATTTCGTATGCTCTCGTGCGTCCGGCAATCCTTTCCTATTTTACGGTAACATATAATATATTTCCGTCCGTCGACCGTGTGCTTGCGGGTTATCTTTGTTAGTTCCTGCTTTCGTAAACGGAGAAACACTTGCTATATATCGGAATCATCGGGTGTGGAGCATGTAATGCATTTTAGTTCCATCGATCGACTACTTCTCGTTTATGGTATCGTCTACGTTCACTTGGTGAGCTACTTAAGACCTCTAAAAAACAAAAATTCACTAAATTTACCCCACCCCGTTATTTTGTTTTTATTGGCAATAGTCGAAACGAATCGACTTTATTTGGCGGCACCCTCGAGTGATAAAATTGAGTTGCCCTAAAAATTTAACTATTGTTCCAGTTTATCGTAGTTAAAGTTCTTAACAACTTTAATTTAAAACTATCATTTGATCTTATGCGCGTATAATATACATAATAATAGTTATTATGTCTAACCTCGTTGTGACCTTAATTACTACTATTTGAATTAAATTTTAATATTTTTATTAATTTTTGTTAAATGAGAATAATTTATATAATAATTTAATGATTTAACGCTATAGACAAATAATAATTATTATATATGATTAATTTTTTAAAACTCTTAGTCAGTGATCTAACCTTCAAAATACTACCTACATAAATGCTGACCGGTTTCCTTAATAAGTACCTACTATATATTGACCTTTCATTGATGTTTTAGATACAATTTAAAAATTAACTTAAACAATTTTAATAGATAAACTGATTTTCTAGAGTAATAGTATTCAATAATTAATGTGTATTTACTTAATGATATATATTTACTATATTTCCGGTTATATTTTCTACAATATGATGTGAAAAATTAAGCACTTAGAATTTATTTTTACTATGAAGTGTATTGCGCTTATAGTGTTATTATGTTTTATTGAAATAATAAAAAGTAACTCCTTGTAAATATAATTTCAAGTAGACCAATCTTCAAATATAGGAGTGCTTTAGTATAGTAAAGTTAAATGTTATAACTTCATTATTTTTTACAAATAGCTGTATTCATAGATAATCAGATAAATAATGTACAATTTTGCAAATATTATTTTTATGTAGATCAGTGACGTTTTCAGGGTTTGTCTAGGAATGGGGGAGGTCGAAATAAAAATATACTTTTTTAACATATATCAAATATATTTTATGTTAAATTATTAATCAAATTGTTCATCTTATAAATAATAGATTGTTCAAGTAAAAAAAAATGATTTTTTTTTAAAGATTAATATCTAGTTTAATATTTATGAAATAAAAATGGGTAGTTAGTAGATACTTTTAGATATTATTGTTTAGAATTTATTAATTCTTATGTTTATACTAGTATAAAATGTTAACACTTTTCTTTGTCTGATGTAGTAGGGAGTTTAAAAAATGTACTAAACAAACAATTTAACATTATACGCTGTTTACTTAAAATTTGGCGTCTTTGTTTAAAAATATATTGTCTTTTCTTGTAATCATGCCCAAGAAAAAAAATATTTTATTCTTTAGTATTTAGTTACAAATGTATACGAAAATGTTTTTGTGTGATTTTTAATAGCTATATTAGTAACTTGCAATAAAGAATTTTCACTCGGCATTAAAATTCTTATTTTACCTAAGCAATAAATTGTATTTGTTTTTATAAATTAAAAAATTTATATTTAATAATTTTTTTTAATTTTAATTCAAAAATTTATATTTTTGAATGTGTTTACTTTTTTTTATATTTTGAAATTAAAAGTTGTTAATACTATTTTTGAGGATTTCACTGATTGTTCTCTCAAATACACCATTAGGTAACTAAAGAAATTATATTAAAGATATTGATAAATTACCACATAAAATTAAACGAAAATAAAATTATTAAATTTATAATTGATTAGTATAATTATTTATTATAATCTACAAATGATCATATAATATCATTGCGTTATGTCATATTTTAAAACATGATGTATTTCTCAAGGAGTTGCTCTCTATGATTATTTAACATTACGTTGAAAGAATATTATAATAAAGATAAATCTATAAATGATTTATTTTAATTAAAATATAAAATTATTCATGTGAAGTTTAGTTATAACTGAAATGTTACCGACTAAAAACATAAGTGATAGTAATTAAGAGATAATACTTAAATTTAAGAAAACCAAAAAATAAAAAACAGCATATTGGGACAAGTATAATTGTATCTGATAGTGATTAAAATATCATTAATAATGCTTCTATGCAAATCTGTAGACAATATTTAATTTTTATAAGAAATCGTAGAATTATTCCATAAGCAACAGCAAACCTATCTTCTTAATTATATACTCATTATGAGTTTTATGATTTTTAAGTGTAATACATGAATAAATAGATATTATATAAATTAAAGTTATTATTAAATTATTATTTAATAATTTAGTATTGTAATTATTACGGAGAAATTATAAAAATGAATTAAGTTATGGTCTTTTGTCATATCAATTAATCATAAGACATTAGTAGCTAGAAAATCTTTTGTAAAGATCATTCAACTTTTTAATATACATGTTGGATTGACATTAAATGATGCAAAACATCTCAATCAAAATACTTATAACTAAAACTTATCGTTTTTTTTTGTAAAAGGCGGATTTAAATCGTGTACTTAATCCTTCCTCCAACATGACTATTTTTTTGACCTAAAATGTATGTAAAATTATTTAAATAAATTTGAAGTAAAAAATTAAAACAACACGAAAAATTATGATTTTTTAGACAAGAATTACATTTTTTGTTAAATTTCAGCAGCCATTTGCGCTTAACGAATTTTGTTTTTTAACTTATAATATATCACAAAAGTTTTAATTTAACATATGTTTAAAGTTAGGAGTATTTCTGGAACTTTTTCATAAGTTAAATTGAAAAAGTTAACTTTTCATATAAAAGTTTCTACTATTTTGAATTCTCCCAACTATACACCCAGAGAAAAACCTCGATCTATATAATAAATTCATTGTTCAATTTGATAAATATATCATTACTATTGAATCAATGATATATTTATCAATATGATATTTTTTTTTCTTGTCTTGAACAATAATTATTTATAAGAATAGTTATTTTGTTCGTATTAATAAAACATTATCATAAACCCTTGATAAAATTTCTCTTTCAATTTTGATTGAGGTTTTTCTTTGGGTGTAGGCAGGTGAAGGATCAGATTTTAAAAAGAAATATTCCTATTGAAATGAACATACTTAAGATATTTATAAATAAAAACAATGTTTTAATTCATTTATTTTTAAATCTGTCAAAATTTACCGATTTTAAAAATTGTACTTTTTGGAAGATTTTTTTTAATTGCAGTAGGTAAGAGGAAAATGTTTAAAAATGTTAAGGGTAATATCTTAAACGATTTGTGATCTTAAGGTATCGTTGTGAAAATATGGTCTAGTGAGAGCTAATTAAAAGTAATGACACAAAAAAAAACACATCATAGTAAAATTTATACCTTCTCAGATTCACATCGAAGTTATAAAAACTGTGAATGTAGGAGCAAAGTTTTTTATGGTATCTAATATCTAAGATTTTGCTGTGAACTAAAGAAGTAATTTAAATGTAAAATTTAAAAGTAATAGTACACGTATTAATTTATATAATTTATGAAGTATATTTAACTATATTAAATCATAAATTATGGCATATAAGCAGAATTGTTAATGTACTGTTTATAGATAGTATGTTGGCAATTAATTAGTCAATTTAAATTTAATTTTCATCGTAGAAACTCGATAATATTTAAAATTGCTATTAGGGTAATTATTTAAATATAACTACGTTATACAATAGTTTTACTTATCGTGTTCTGGTAATTACTTGACAAATCATTAAAATTAAGTCGCGCTTCCTCTGATTATGTATAATAAGGACTTAACATGAAATACTTTAGTTATTAATGCGCGCAGTGAAAAATAAATATCTATAAGTTAAGGCCATAATTAACTAGTGGTGTGACTATTTGTATAGTATCCATTTATATTTTCTTGGAGTATTTTATTCTATGATGGTAAACAACTTCATTTCCTTAATTTTCTAATTACAATACGAGTATATTTTATTAATTAGATAAATTTTAATTGTTAAAAATTACACGGATTCTCTAAATTAAATTTACTATTAAATTATCTATTATTTATTAAATGCTATAAACTGATTTTATAGTTTCATTTCATGAATATTTTTCGATTATTTATAATGAGATAGATATTCTTTAATCATTTTTAAATTTTTTTGTGTCAAAATTACAATTTATCAATTCAAACTAATAAATAGAAAATGAACAAATAAATAAAATCAGTGACTTTGTGCGCATAACCCTCAAGTTCAATTTTTTTTTTTATAAACTATTTGTTATTATTATTAGGAATTCCTAAGTCTCATTATTTTTAAAAGAAGTTTATGAATATTATTACTTGATGAGATATTTACGTGTTTGTGAAAATATGTATAATTAACTAGCATATATCATAAGTTAGCTGAGTTAATTAATTTAAATCCCGTTCTCTTGATAAATTTTAATTTTTTGACTTAAAATATGCAAACATTACAAACTTTTTATATTTATCCTTTGTAATACTAAAATATTGATCAAGTATGAATATATGTTGGTAATATTCTATTCGTTCAAAAAATTTTGTTGAGAATGTATGTCTCTGAATGTAGTGGAATAAGAAACGTTGATTAAAAGGCTTTTGTATAACATTCCCTGATTACATAAATAAGTACAAAAAAGTTATTAAGTAACAATAATTCTATTTTATATATTTCAATTTACTACTTTGAAAGTTTGACGTATTTTGTTTTCCTTGGTATGATTAAATCAATGTATATTGTATGCATGTATGTGACTGAATTGTGTTGAGTATTAATTAATGTTTGATAGTGCTTTGTATTATAAAGATCAATAAGAATTAAAAATAGGTGCAAAATATGGTATCTAAAGGAGGTTTTGACGCCCCCAATGAAGGGAAAAAAATGAAAGATAAAATTATACAGAAATATTTTTAAGAAGGAAGAACTTAAGTTAGATCTTGCAAATATTTTGTTTAAATTAATGTAATTAATACTTAGTGAGGTAATCGAGTAAAGTATCTACTTAAACAATTATGAAATATAATGAATTTATATATTATGAATTTTTACCTATATTTTTTAAAATTTTGTTTCCTATGTGTAAAGTTGCTTTTTGGAGGCAACCCAATTAATTTTTAAGCGTCAATTAGCCGCTTTACGTCGTGAACTACTTGGCCTCGACTGACAGTCTAATTGTATTTTCTTGTAAGAATTAATCATCAAACTTGAGTAGATTCATCTAAGTTTAAAATAATTGTATGCTTAATACACTTTATTATATTTTATCTATCCTAAACGTCCTCTCTGAAAAAATATACCTGTGTATTTAAAAATTATAATTTTTAAAATCGATTTTTGCCAGTGATGGAAATGAGAAAAATTATAAAAAAATTTGAGGGTATTATCTTAAACAAGATGCAATTTGTGATCTTTGACGTATCGTTGAGATAAATCGGTCGAGTGAGCGTTGATAATAATAGTGAGAGACACAATAAATTAATAAACACATCATGGTAAAATTAATACCTTCTTAGCTTTGCATCGAAATTAAAATGATATATAATTCAATGATATTGGTTATAAATTTAAACTACTTTTTTAATCAATTTATTTATATATTAATCCTTTTAGTGTTTACGTCCATTGCAAAAAATATCATTTTGTGGTTTGCTTTGTTTTTTAATTATAAGACGCATAACTGCTTTAGAGCATTACAATTGACGTTAAATTATGGTAACCTCTATACGTATCGAAAAAAAATTGCTCTAAAATAATAATACAAAAATCAAAAATAAATTTGAATTAAAAATAATTTGAAATCTTTTATAGACAAATAACTTAGACGGGAATGTTCTAATTCAATTTCCAATAAAATAAAACTGAAGGAGTTAAACATTTTATTTTCTACAGCTATAAAACTTAAAAATTGTACTTTATAGGTTAATTAAAAAAAACTACATATTTTTTTCGATGTTCTTTTGGCATTCATTTATTTGATGTTTTGTAGGAAACTACCTGTACATTATTTACCATTCCTAGTCTTTAATTTGACATAATAAAACACGCAATTCTAATATATATATATATATGTACATAGTGTTATATTAAAAATGAGTCAAGGTTAAAATACTTTGCTGTATAATTCGCTAAAGAAAAATGAGTCTCTTTCGTTCAATAAATATCCTTTAAAAAAAATGTAATGCTTTTAAAATTATATATGTGTAATTATCAATATCTATTAATTATAGAAATTTATATTAATTTTATTTTTTAATGTATAAATTATATATGCACATGAAAATTTCTATTTCTTAAAATGTTTAAATTACATATGCAATATTTTTTTGAGAATTATAATTTACAGTGTTTTGTAAGATAATTTATTAATAGGAATGGCTGTAGCTTGAAAATTTTGTCTTCGAACTCTTCAATTCTATACTCGTTAAAATTTAAAATATTTAACTCAAAAAAACAGGAAAAATACTAAACAATCGCGTATACATATTAAATATATATAAATTTTATAATATCTATCATATCTAGAACAATGTTACCATCATCAGCGCTAAAAACATACTGATATACAAATATATAAAAACACGGATGATGATAATAACAGCGTTAATGTAGGTTAAATTGTTCCCAAAATACATACATGCGAATGTTTTAGTATTTTTCGTAATTTTTCAGTTTTATTCATAGTTGGATTTATATGAACTTAACCAACGAACTTTAGAAAACACCAAATTATATTATCTTCTCCCTTCTACCCCACAAAAATATTTTTTTTAATATTTATGACTCAAAAAGTGTCTATAAGGGGTTTAAGCATAAAACATAGAGTAGGTATATATTGAAATAATTATAAAGAATAAACGGTCCAACAGATAAAAAGAATTGTAATTTTTTATTATAGTTTGTAATTTTTTTTTTTTTGCTATCGTAAAAATACTTAAAAATAGTGGTTCCCAATTAAGAAAATTGAAATTATGAATTTTTTAACTTGGTAAGGATGAAAAAAAATGTTAACTTCATGTTATTATAGATTATTAATTTTGAACCTGACAAAAATTTTAAAATGTCAATAGTTCCTGAGAAAATGAGTGTCTTAACACATTTAGATCATTCTGTACAGCAGTACTTTTGTGAACTCAAGATAAAACTATGTTAATTCAATAATAATGTGCAAAAATACAACTAACTTTTAATTATTTAATAATTGAACGAAGGTTTTGTTAAAATTCAGTTTTAATAGCATTTTCTAATTTTAACACCAATTTGCAAACTTTAGAGTTATATCAAATTTTATATGGATAGATTAATTATGTATGATGTTGTTATGTAACATTTTATTTTACTGTAACCGTTAATTTTTTTAGAAAATCAATACATTTGTGTTAATATGAACTGTATAGAAATTTATGAATGTATCCTTAGATCAAAAATGATACAAGTATTTCAAACTCATATTTAACGTTATATCTTGTAGACTACTGGGTCATAGTAAAGAATATAGAAGAATCTAAATAACTTGGCGTGGCGGAATATTTTATCCGATACCTAAGCACGTATTTTAATTTACGTTCATTAAAAATCCTTTTAATTCCATAAGTTTTGATCTTTAATAGGACAAAATTATGGGTATTGCAATTTGTATAAATTATTTAAAGAAAACATGCCCTTAAAAAATTCTCAACTTTAATAATAAAACGTCGTTTGTACAAACCTTTCATTTGGATATTAATTTATACCTACGTTGAATAAAAACTATAGCTTATTGTAATTTTATCGATTATGATGTAAGTAGTGTTTTTGAATGAAAATGTCTTTTTATTATTTTTACAGGATGGTACTGGAGCAAAAAGAAAATCATAATACAGATGGAATCAGAAATAAAAGTATTTCCTACATCTGCAACGATCGTCTTAACGATAAAGTCTATTTTAATACTGGTATGCCTCCTGCAAACGGGAATTTGGTTAGTAAAAACAATTATGTCATTATTAGATAATTATAATGAAGCGTTTAGTTTTATTGTTATACAGAGTAATTGTTAATCATAACAATAAGACTCATGCATTATCTTTAAAAATATTGAACATAACATTATTATTTTTTTTTAGACGTTTGTAGTACTACCCCCCTTAAATCTTTATCAAATTCACCTATTTAATTGGAAACATATGTGTTTAATTAATTTACAAACTAGAAAATGATCTATCTAAGAAAATTACTGAGTCGATAAAAACTTTTGGATTAGTAATTTGAAAGTTGTTAAATCTTTAATATAAAATCTAGTGGTGAAGCTGAGATTTTATTTTTATCTCTACACATTAATAAACCGCACTATTTCTCTCACCTTATTATAAAAATGTTAATATTTTTTAAAATATTAGTCCAAAAGTTGTTACCAATCAGTCCGTTTTAGACTTAGATTATTTTTTAAGTTTTTTTGTAAGTTGATTAAACATATATGTTTCCATTTAAATAACTGAAGCTGATAAAATTATAACGAGGTTCATAGGGGGTAGGAACAAAAAATTTTAATTATAAAACGTAAAATATTATAAATTTTCAAAAAGAATTAATATTATTTTTTATACTTTTAAAGATATTTTAACTATCATTCTGTTTATATTAATAAATATAAAAAGTGTGATTGTGATAGTGTTTTCCTATTGATCCATATATTTTTAATAGGAAAACATTGTACTTATTTATTTATTTATTTTTTATTAAAATAATACGCCTTTAATAAATGAATAATTGCCACCAGGTAGAGAATATACGCTAATTGTCATTTTTTAAGCATTTAGTTAGATAATCTATAGGATGATTATTTTATCATGAATCACTTAAAATTAATCGAGAAATGAAATGACAGTCATAATTTTAAATTGTTAATAACTTTTGAAAAACTGGTCTAAGTTGGTAATCATCAGTTGTTATCAGTAGTTTTCCTAATTAGATCATTATCTAATAAATAAGCTAATTAATCATGTATGCTACAATTTGAAAAAATGAAGCTTGCACTTTTACAGGGGTTGAACTTAAAAAAAACTTCATAATTGATAAATTAAGAACAACATAAAACAAAAAAAAACCATTAAAAAAATAATCAATATTTTTCGATTAATCAAGTGGTTCATAATAAAAGAATCACTCTGTATAGTTAGTGAATCATATTTTATGTTATCAACATCGTAAACATGTGGAGCATGTACATAAGTAAGAATGTTTTATTAAAGATTAATATATGGCATTGTGTAAATACTAAATGCTTTTAACAAAAAGCTTATCTTAATCGTCTTAAAAAATATATATTAATTTATTAGTAATAGAAATAAAGATTTGTACCTAAGAAAAGTCGGAACTTCTAAACTCATTGATGCGTCACTGTTACTAACGCGCCATTTAATTGTTTATTGGCTATTTTATATGATAGTATTGTAATTATAAAAAAGGGAACATGTATTATCAGTATTAAATATTTATAGATACACAACTATACTTCAAATTACAATTGAAAAGCTATGTTATTATTTTTACGTTTTTAAATGTATTTACATATATTGATTGATATAGAATTTTGCAATAACAATTATAATTTGTGCTCTTTGTAAATTTTATTATTATGTTGTGTCGTATATTTACTAATTTATTTTACTGTACTAATTTTTTGTTATTTATTGATAAAAAAATGATTTAAAAAGTTAACGTGAAATTGGGTACGAAATTACATGATATGGGACACTATTTTGTTAATGAATTTATTTTTTATATAATTATTTTATTCTTTATAGAATGCATATTAGTTCATTTAATTATGTTTTTGTAATATGATCTTGAGATCTTTGTTGTGAAGCTATCAGACATTCGAAGTTATCACTTCTATTAGTTCCTAATTAGTTTACGAATAGAATTAAAATCGCATCGACTTATTTTGATAGGTTTGTTAAACAAATAGAAATTATACGTTTTAAAATTCAAACATGTTAAAAACGAATACTACACTTTATAAATTACTGATGAGCTTCAATTTAATGCCGGTAAATATCTAATTTCTAAAATAACTAATTTCGTTATAGAAAATAAAAATATTTTTATGCATATCAAAATGCCAAAAAAATTCATACTCTTTTTGTTTTACTTTGTCTTCAATTTTTTAAATGATAATATAGAAGTGAGGTGTTAAATTTTTATGTTAAATTGTTCATATTTTTAAGATTCTTTTTTTAGGATTGGATATTTAATATTATAACAAAAACGGAGTTTTTAATATTTTTTAAGACTTAATTATTTTAAAATAATAGCTTATTATTTTTAATTATTTGAATTTTATTTTTTTAAAGAATGAGCAGTGTCAACGACAACCATTGTTAGGTTTATGTAAAGAAGGAGCCTCTTGTGTAAAAAATAATGGTGCTGATTGGAAATCCATAAATGGAAGTAGTGGTGTACATTCCGATTCCTTGGATAACCACCAAAGATCTAAAACATGCTGTACACACAATGATATAGTTGAAGATAAACAAAGACCAGATAGTGGAATTATGGCTACTGAAGATGATGAACAGTTTAGCCAAACATATCCAAATAGCAATGCTCATGGAACACCAGTTTATATTGATATGAGTCCAAGTTGTATTAATATATCACCAATAAAAAACAAAATAAAATATCCTCAAGAAAAATTCAAAACATTTATTGGTAATAAGTCAATATTTTTTATTAAGACATCTAAAATTTCCATTACTTGATTGGTATAATTTAATAATTATTATTTAATATTTTTTGTAGCATTCATTTTATTACTTATAAATCTACTAATTAATACAACATCATTAGCTATGGTTCACGAAAGAGTTCCTGATCGTACATATTATAAACCTTTACCAGATACTTTTTTGGATATTATACCTGCTAGTGACTGGGCATTAGATGTATCAGAAATATTAATCATGATAAGCACAAACTTATCGTTTATAGTTATTGCATGTCATAAATATAGGTAAATAAATTATTTAATTTTGAGTTTTTTTAAGTATAAAATTATAGAAATTAATAAAAATAAAAATAAAAAATAAATATAATTAACCTAGCACAATAAAAAGCACTTGAATAAGTCAATGTTTACCATATTTTATGGGTTAAATTTATTTATTAACATATTGATTACCTATTGACAAAAATACATTTTCTGAAAAGATTATTATTACCTCAAAGTGATAGGAAATATTATGGAGATATTGTTGAAACAAATTAAGATAATTTAATTATAATTTTACGACAACAGAAAAATATTAATTCAGTAATGCTATCCTGAATTGTGCAATTTGTAGACACATTATTAACTAAATTTACTAAATAGGATTTTAAACTGTTTTAACGTAGTGGTAGTTTTATAATATTTAAAATATAATAAATTTACTTGCAATATTTGACAAATGTATTTTTTTTCATGATTCAATTTGAATGATCAAGTTAAAATGATCAATTGGTCAAACGAAGTTAGGCTTATTAAAAGTTTAATAATAATAACTAAGATAGTTGTAAATTCTTATCACAATTAATTGAACTGTGACATAATTTGATCAGTTAGTGAAAATAAAAATTTTCATATATGATAGCTAATATAAGATTCTTATTAACAAATAAAAACAAAACATTCCTTATCACAAGAGGCTCCACTCAGTATACTGCTGAAGATTGTAAAACTTTTTTTCTTGTGTAATTTTTTATATTACTCGGCCTTTTGTAGGCTCTAAGCAAGATGCCTATAGTGCCTAATGAATAATACTAAGGTTATTGAATTAATGAAATTTCCCTATTAAAAATCAACATATTTTAAATTTGATATTCTATCAAGTGTTTCTATATTTATTATGAATTAGAAAAATAATGGTAGAAAAGATTCTAAATTTGTTTATATTATTTTATCTCGTGTAAAAATATTATTATTGAAAACAACAAATTTGGTAATCATGTAACATTTTTTTGTTTGTTTTATGATTATGTTATCCTATATATGTTTTTTGCATATAACTATTATTTGTACTCTTTTTAAATGATTAATTAATTTTTTTATTGCTATCAGGAGCAAGAAATCGTTATAATTATAACATTTAAAATGAAAAATTTTCTCAACACCTAATCAAAAAACAAAAAATCAAAAATATGCGATATCAATAAACGTAAAATATCTTTGAACATAATACAACTGTAACGTAAAAAAATTCTTATTATAACAAAAATTAATTTGTTTCAAACATTATATTTGAAAAATTTTATGAAAGAAAAAATTAGTTATTCTCCATGTTAAAAACTTCTTATAGTAGTGAATAATTTTTCAAACCCTTTTAATGTTAAATGTAAAAATGTAGTAACATTAAAAAGTGAAACAAAAAAAATTTAATTACGTTTTAATATTAATAACTATAAAAAATGAAATGAAAAACAATTCTTAAATCTCACTCCTGATTGCAATTTTGTTGTTAAAATTTATAAGGGTAATCAAGTTTTTAAACATTTTGTATATGTATACATTTTTTTTTTTTTAAATCCTTGATCAATACATTTTTTGTATCAATGTATCGAATTATTAGAATTTAAACTAAACATAATTTTAAATGAAAAATTTTTCAAAAACAATTCTTGACATAATTTTTAATTTAATTCCTGAATCACTTTATTGAATTAGAAACCTATTATGAAAAGCAAAATTTTCCTAAATTGTTTTATTGATAATTAAATATATTAAAATTATTAAATTTTTTTTAGTGTATATTAAACTTGTTTGTTTTAGGTTTATTGTCGTACGTCGATTATTGTTTATGTTATCTCTCTTGTATTTACTACGGTCAGTAACAATGTTTGTGACTGTTTTACCTGTGGCTAGTACAACATACTACTGTTCACCCAAAACTAATGAAACAAGTCCAATGCTAATTGCTAAACGTGTATTTCAGTTAATTTCAGGGTTTGGTTTATCAATTAATGGAAAACATACATTCTGTGGTGATTATATGTATAGTGGTCACACTACCATACTAGTAATGAGTTATTTGATGATATCTGAATGTGCGTGTGAACAATTAAACAAAAAAAAAATTTTTTTTAAATCATATAATTAATATTTTTAGATTCCCCCAAAAAATGGTTTATTCTACATTGGTCTTCTTGGTTAATGGCAGTCATTGGTGTTGTAATGGTCCTTATTGCTCATGGACATTACACAATTGATGTAATCATAGCTTATTTTTTTACCACACGTCTTTTTTGGATGTACCATACATTAGCTAATAATAATATATTCAAGGTATTTATCTTCTTAAACCTTAAATATAATGCTAAAACATCATCTCAAAAACTTTATTAGTAATTATTTAACAATTTAAAATTGTTTTAATTTTAATTAAAATAATTTTCAAGTAAAACTATAAATTATTCAATTTATCATCTTTTTGTATGATTCTAAATTTTTAAATCATAAGTAATGATGTTTTTGTTATTATTTTGTTTAAATAATGAATAAAATGTTTAATATTTTTTATTAAATGTTACAAATGTTTTAATATAGCAATCTAGCACTTATAACTACTTGTCACGAGCTTGGTGGTTCCGGATTTTTTGTTATTTTGAAGAAAATATAGATGGTCCTCTACCTAGGCAATATGACTGGCCTTTACCATGGCCTAAATGCTTTGCAATTTCTAATTACCAAAACCAAAATAGTTAGCCCATGATGTAAATCATGTCCATTGTCAACGTTCCTCAGCTACTATGAAAATTGATTTATACCTTACTCGATTAACATTTCCGCATTTTAAACTATAATATCTTATTTTTATAAATTATAAAACTCCAAAATTTCTATGTATAATTTGATTTATAATAGCTATAATGATTTAATCATATAGTAACTATTATGAAATTATAAAGCTGTAAGATAAAAATTTTTAATTCTAAAATCTATTACTATTATTTTACAGACTAATTGTTATTTTTAAGAAATAGTATAACCAAAATTGTTAATTATTTAAACAAAATCTCATACTTAAATGTATATTGGTAAGTTCTTTTTTTATACTTATTTGTTTGGTAAAACTTTACATAATTTTACTACAATTAATTATTAGACTACTTGGTTTTTATCTGTTATATTAATTTTTTGTTTTTATTACTTTGCCTATAATGGTATTTGTTTTATTTATTATTTTTTATGAAATTATAACATGATTTGTTATAGTGTGTTTATGTATATATTTATTATTTATAAAATGACTTGTTATTAACTTAATTCTTAATTAATATCTTCTAGTCTTAATGTTAAATTTTATTAGGTTATTTTGCATTTAAATGATATTATGTGACATTTACTACTCAAAGCTCAAGATCTTATCATAACCTTAAAATTAGTAAATTTATTTATTTTAACTAATTTTTTTTCAAGCCATATTACTTAAGCTATCAGCCAACTGTTATTCAAAAAATGATAAATTTCTAATAAATTCATTTTTTCTAAATTAAAGCTAAATTTTTTTTAAATATAACTTTTATTTTTTGTATTTTCAATGAAATAAATGAAAATTAAACATTATCCATTAATCTCTTCTAGTTTTCATTTATATCCGTCCTTAATATTTAAAATGTAACTACGATAGATAAATAAAAATTTTAATACATTTTCATTCTTAAAATAACACATACATTCCTAAACTATCAAACTATTAAGTTTCTAATGTAGAAACACTTTAGAATAAATATTTTACATTCCGCATTATCTAATTTTTAGAATTATTTTAGAAAATAATATTTGTAGTTATGTACAGAGTTTATATTTCACTTAATATTTTTTTAAGTACAGTTTAATGTCATATTATATTATTAAGCAAAATAAATGTTAATCTATAGAAATATTGCCTTATTGTTTATCTTTGTAAGTGTATGATGTTATGAAGAATCACATTGCCTAGTTGTGTAAAAGTTGTTACCTATCTAGATAAATTATTTTTGAAAAATTCTAATGGAGTTATGAGGAAAATTAATATTTGTATTGCAAGATTGTTTAATGTATGTTTCTGTGATCTGAGTATAAACAATTATTAGTTTCTTATTATTGTTGATTGTAAAGAATTTTTGAATTTTGGTTTCTATCAGTATTTTTAATTTAAATAAAATTATGTTTGTAGTGTTTTTGGTTATATTTTTTTATCTAGTTACCATATGTTTTGAAAACCTTTTACATATTAATTTTTGTATCAGTTAAATTTATATATAAAAAAAATTATTTTAAATTATTGTGTGGCTGAGTTAGTAACGTGGCAGTGCTTAATGCACACTCACTAGCTCAAAATTGAAGTCGCCATCACGCTCTCTCACGACGTACTTATCACACGGTACATTTTATAAATGGTTAAGAAACTTATGTTTTGGTTTCAACGGTTATAACTAAAATACCTTAGTAGCAAGAAAAAAATGTATGTAATTAGTAAAAATAAATGTATATTTATAAATAAATAAAAAGAAGGTACAGTACATCATTTGTTATTTTTGTTTATTATTCAACATTAACATATAGTTTTTTTGTAATCCACTGAAAACGTCTAAGAGTACAATTGTACACTTTGCCATCCTCCAAAAAACGTTCCTGATATTAAATTATTATTAGTTACTTTGTCATAGTATTCATAGATGTAAATAATGTTTTGAACAAGCAATGCCAAGTTCAAAATACTATTTCTGCCTATGAGTACTATGATAAAGCAAGTAATAATAACTTAATATAAGGGACGTTTTTTGGAGGATGGGAAAGTGTACAATCGTAATCCTAAACGTTTTCAGTGGCTTACGAAAAAACTATGTGATAATGTTGAATAAATAAATAATTTAGAAGAATTAAATGTTGCAATTTAAAAATATATTAAGTTTTAATATTTGTTCATACATTTTATTTACTAAAAGCTGTGAATATCTTCGCTAAAATCAAAATTTATAGACTTCCTTTAAAATATTGTACTAGTTATATTTTGGATGTTTTTAATTACTTATATTAATGTACTATACATTTTTATTGTTGGTATAATAATGTATAAGATTTGTGTTTTTTAATGACTACTTTTTATTATTATATAATTTATTTTGAATTTTTAGCTAAGTATTAATGTTTTTTTTCTAATAAAATAAATTTAAAGTAAATGAATAAGCTTCAATTGTTTCACAATAATTGCCTTCATTTAACATGAATGTTGAACAAAAAATTGATAAATTTTTGTTTGCTCAAAAATTAATAGAGGCCCAAAAATATATGAAGTTTGGTCACTATAAAAAATCGCAGCTCTAAAAAAACTAAAATTACTTTATTGTTGAATATCAGCTTTAATCTACCACTCGCATAATTTATGTATAATAGTTAAAAACAATAGCTACAGTTTGTTTATAAATAGCCAGAAAACTTTAAGTTTAACAAGTGACTCTATCGGTTGCAACTTAATATACACTAAACTTTAGTGATACTATAAATAAATAAATTCACACATACACACACATGAATTTATAACATTGTGTCTAATGTAAGTATAACATGATAAAAAGTAACTGTAAAATGAAAAAAATTGGAAAATAAATTTTAGTACTCATATTAAATGTAATGTAACTCGAAAAATATTTGTTTAAATGAAAAAATATTATATACCTTTTTTATTTAAAATTATCTTTTAAACAACTTTTGTACGAAACTTTTTTTTGTAAATTAAATATTTTTTGAGAAAATTAAGAAAGTTCATATTTTTGAACTTTTGCGAGGCTGTAAAAAAAAAGCTCAAGTCCAATCGATGAGGACTTTTAGTATGTCATTATACATATCTTAATTCAACTTTAAAAAAAAAAAAAATTTGATTGGGAATTTTTTCCGCCATTTTTCCTTCGTTGACTGGTCTAAATAGCGATTATACTATTATAGCAACCTATAACGACGAGTGTACACGTATTAATTCTAAAAATAAATTACCCAATATAGTAATATACTAATATTTTACTATATAGACGAAGCTGCCAGTCGTCCAAAACCCATAAGAAAGTATAGCAGAGAATGAGGGTAGCAGAGATGAGAATGCTTAGATGGATGAGTGGAGTGACTAAAAAAGATAGAATAAGAAACGAGCATATAAGAGGGAGTATAGGTATAGCGTCAATCGTGGATAAGATGAGAGAAAATAGACTTAGATGGTTTGGTCATGTTATGAGGAGAGAAGAATCGGAAGCTGTATGAACAGTTATAGAAATGAATGTTGAAGGAAGAAGAGATAAAGGAAGACCAATAAACAGATAGAGGAATGCTATTGTATGTGATATGAGGACAGCTGATGTGATCGTAGATGATGTGGGAGATCGTATCAAGTAGAACTTTAAGATAAGGGTGGCCGATCCCAAGTAGTTGGGATAAAAGCGAGGAGAAGAAGAAGAAGACTAATATTTTAATGTATGGACGACGCTGCCGGTCGTCCAAAACCCGTTCATAAGATCGCAACTGAACCGTACCCGCATGCAAACGAATGGCACCTCGCTTATAATACATGTTTCAAAATATTGTTCAGTCGAGCTGTAGATCGTCCAAACACTGTTCGTGTGTGCGTGTGTAACCGCATATACTGAGGAAAACAACTTTAATGTCCGCACACGACAAATGTGTTTTAACTATTTTACTATTTAAAAATTTGCATTTTTAATAAAATAAAAGATTTTTTTTTAACATAAAATTAAACATGAGTTATTAATACATTTTATTATCACTGAAATTTATGTTTTATTCAAGTGTGTTATATAATAATAATTATTATTTATTTATTTTTAATAAAAAATGGTATTATTCATTCGTGTAATATTGAAATGAAGTAATTCAATTACTTAGTTTCATTTCAACGATACTATAATATCATATAATGAGGGTAGTTTAATGAATTCAATATAGTAGAAATAATATTAGAAATTTTAATAGGGATTGAGTTATAGGCTTCGATTTTAATTGTCTCAACATAATATTGACCGAATGACTTCTTTATGTATTTAAAACGTTGATGACAGTAGATTTAAATTATCGTCTTGCATTGTCATGAGCGAATACTTAGGATGTGGTTTTCATCAAAAAACTAAAATATCTTGATAATTAATTGTAAGAGATTCAGAGGTTCTAACGCCAACCAAAAAGGATTTTCCAAGTTTTGTTTGTTTTTTAAGTTTAATTGATAGTTTTTATTTTAACAACTGTAATTTTTAACGGAAAAGTCAATGTAAAGTTGGAGACAAATTCGGCAAAATTGGTTCTTCATTAGATAACTGTTTCTCATGATCCGTTGGCAATGAAACTGATTTTGAATTTTCCAAAATAAGTTTTTTCGGTTATCTAATTTACTTAATTGAGCTTTTCGCAAATAAAAATTGTTCTAGAAGCTATTATTTAATCAAAAAACTAATTTATCATTTTTCTTTTTTACATTGTTGTTTCAAAATTACTTGAAAAATCTGTTTATTAAATAAAATTTTATTTTAGTCAAAATTATTGAATTTATTGAATAAAATTTAATTTAAAAAAAAAGAACTTTTCAATTTCTGCTGATATGGTTAGGTTTTGTTATTGTAGAAACTATAGTTTCTACTATGACAATATTAAAACCAAAACGTTTTTTGCTTCTCATATAAAATTGGTAAAATGAGACTAAGACTATGAAGTTTTGCCACGTAGCCAACGATGTATTTAATGTATAATGTATGTTGATTATTACGTGTATTGTATACTGATAATTGTTTTCTAGTAAATAATTAATAATAATTATTTTATTTAAATAAAATATTTTTGATTTTAAATATATAACGCGCATGATCGTAGATGAAATATTTACTGGGGTTAATATAAAATAAATTTGTTTAATAACCATCTCAGATTTTTTTTTAATTTGCGAATTTAGAGTCACTTCTTTTTATAACGACACTGTTCTAGAATAAAAATATATCATTACTTATAAGAGTTCACAGTAATATAATTATGTTTATAATTTATTTTCAAAATAACGATAGGAATATTTAATATTTATGAAATGGATTTATACACATTTAAGTATTAAAAATAGTGATGAAAGAAAACTGATTTTAAATTTAAATATTTAATGGTATGCCGCGGTTTTAGTTTTTATCATTAACCATTGAGTTGTCGAGAACGTGGCCTCCACAACGCTCGCGCATTTGTGTCACTCAAGTTCATAGACGTGGAAATGTAGATGGCGCATTAGGTAATCTATTGAAGTCGTTGTGTTATATGCATCATACATATGTGCGAGAGAGCACGATTCCTAAATAAATTTTCCATGAGATTATTAACGCATATAACAAGCATTGTAAGAACTTAGAAACTCCTTGGATAAAAAATGCTAGCTTCTGTTTCTCCCGCACAACTATTGGCTTCAATCTTTTAGGTGTAAAAATAATGTAATGTGCGGTCAACAGATTATACGTCTATAGTTGAGCTGTGTACTTAAAATCTTGAAATGATAAGGTTTTTGACGTGGCACTAATTACATAGATATTGTTTCTTGGCATTATATACTAGTCGTCAGTTACAAACTGACGACATGTACGTATACATAAGTTCTAGATTATGTGTACTGTTATGGCCTAAATTATTTTATTTCCACGTATATAGTGGTTGATTAATTAGTTGATTCAGAATTTACAGTATTTTAATATATTTTTTTGCACTCAGGTTTTGGTAAGTGCATTTTATAAAAATATGTATTAAAATATTACAATTAATGTATAGAATAAGTATTGACATTCTTTTCCTATTGTTAATTGTGTATAAAAATATTGAAAATTCATTCGAGTTATAATTTTGTATTTAGAAATGAATTCGCAATTTGTGCCTGATCAGTTTCAACAACAGTTTAACATGCCATCTTCATCTGAACAACAGCATAATAGTCAGCACCATCAATTATCATTAAATGGTTAGTAAAGTTCATTAATAAAAAAGTAGTTTTTAGTTAAAATTAGTTTTATAGTGATAATTTTTATTTTCTTGACAATCTTAAGTTTTTATCTACATAGTTTAAGTCCATTTGATATGTTTTTATGATTAAATAAATATTTTTTTCTATTTAATTTCTATAATTCTTAATTAATATTACTTAGTATTTTAATTATTCAAAGAGCTAACAATAATTTATTATTTATCAATTAGAGCAAATACCTGTACCCGATAGAAATGATAGTCAACAAGGTTCAAGAACATTTATGAATGGAACACAAAGTTATTGTAATCAAAATACCTCCTCATTTTTTAAATTAAACGAATCAAGTACAAGCATTCCAAATGATATGCAGTCCTTACAACAAAATATGAACCATTTAAGTTGTAGAACTGAACTTTCTGAAAACCATCAAATAGAGCAATCATCAGCTTTTTCATCTCAACCTTCAAAATCTTTTACATTAAATCAGAATGAGGTACAATCTAATACTGAAAGATTTCCACAGACACCTAATACTTTATATCAAAATGGCTCTCCAATAAACGTTTTCTCACAACAAACCAATGTTACTCAATTTTTAAAATCCACTAGCGATGCCTTAAATAGATCATCTCCTTCAAATAACTTATTGAATGGATCTGAGCACTTAAAAACAATTTCTAATGAATTGGAGTCAAATAAGCAACAAGAAATTTCATCAAATCAAGCAAATGCTTTGGATAATACAAGTTTTTCCCAGCAGTCAAATCATAAAGTAGACCGGTCAAACAATTCATCTTTTAGTTCGGAATTAACTCAATTTCAGTCAAATGCTTATCAAAATACTGAATTACCAACTCAAGATTCTAATAGTGAGCACCGGCGACCAAGTTCTTCTCTTAATGAACAGCCAATTTCATATCCAGGTTTAACACTTTTATCGAATAATGGTGAGCAACAAGTAATTTCACCACAATCAGGCCAACCAGTACAATCTAGAATAATTCCAAGTCAATCGGGAATCCTTCCTATGCCGAATCTTACTACACAACAACTTGGATTTTCTTCGCAACCTGTTCAGTTTCAACAAAACTCTGGGGTTTCCCAACAGTCTGTTTTAACGCCCAACTGTTTAAATGCTCAAAATTCTAATAAACAAGGATTTTTACCACAGCATGATGGTCCTTCTGTTGTTCAACAGTCAGGATTTACTCCTCAACCAAAATCAGTTTCACAACAACCAGGATTTCTTCCACAACCAAATTCTATGCCCCAACAACCAGGGTTTTCACCACAACCAAGTTCTACACCACAACAACATCCAGGATTTCCTTCACAGTCAAATTCTGTATCACAACAATTGAGTTTACCTCCACAGTTGAATTCTATGTCCCAACAACCAGGTTTCCCATCACAATCAAAATTAACACCACAACAACCAGGATTCCCTCCGCAGCCAAATTCTACACCACAACAACATTCAGGATTTCCTCCACAACCAAACTCTATGTCTCAACAACCAGGTTTTCCCTTACAGCCTAGTTCTGTGTCCCAACAACCAGGGTTTCCATCCCAACAGCCAAGATTTCCTCCACAATCAGGAATTCCATCACTACAACAGTCAGGGTTTCCGCCACAGCATAATTCTGCAGATTCACAACAGGGTTTCCCACTACAACCAAAAGTAATGCCACAACAACCAGGGTTTCCACCACAATCAAATTCTATGCTCCAACAACCAGGGTTTCCACTACAACCAAGTTCTACACCACAACAACATCCAGGATTTCCTCCACAACCAAATTCTATGCTCCAACAACCAGGGTTTCCACCACAACCAAGTTCTACACCACAACAACATCCAGGATTTCCTCCACAACCTAGTTCTACACCACAAAAATATCCAGGATTTCCTCCACAACCGAGTTCTACACCACAACAACATCCAGGATTTCCTCCACAACCTAGTTCTACACCACAAAAACATCCAGGATTTCCTCCACAACCGAGTTCTATACCACAACAACATCCAGGATTTCCTTTACAGTCTAATTCAGTAATGCAACAACCAGGATTTCCTCCACAGCCAAGTACTGCATTACAAAATCAGCCTGGATTTCCTCCTAAGTCAAGTTCAGTTTTACAACAACCAGGATATCCACCAATTTCTGCTTCTCAAAATTCAAGCACAATATCTCAGTCTAGTGTATCTCAACAACAGTATGGATTCCCACCTCAACCTAATGTGGCTGTACAACAACAAGGATTTGGATTACAAACTAATCTCAATCAATCAACTCCCAATTTTC
The DNA here is from genome assembly GCF_025091365.1 of Daktulosphaira vitifoliae. Taxonomy (NCBI): domain Eukaryota; kingdom Metazoa; phylum Arthropoda; class Insecta; order Hemiptera; family Phylloxeridae; genus Daktulosphaira; species Daktulosphaira vitifoliae. The sequence goes on from NW_026099574.1 coordinate 33,467,542, forward strand.
CACCCCAACCAATTATAAATTCACCAAGCTCTAGTATTCCTCCAGTAAATAATTCCCAACAACCTGGTTTTCCACCAATGCCTAATATAAATTCACAACAATCAGGATTTCAATTACAAACGAACACTGCTTCTCAACTTCCAGGATTTCCTCCTCAATTAAGCTCTCAACAACCTGGATATTTACAACAACAAGTTTTTCCTAGTCAGTCATTACCATCTCAACAATCAGACTATCAACAACCGGGATTTCCTCCAACTCAGGGTAGTTATCCTCCTCAACAACAAAATTATCTTTCACAACAGCCAGGTTATCCACAAAGTACCCCAGCTTATATGGGACAACCAGCACCAAATAGAAGATTAGATCCAGATCAAATGCCAAGTCCAGTAAATTGATTCTAGAAATTATTTTTTCTATAGTACTTGATCTAATTGTAATTTTTTATAGGTTCAAGTTATGGAAGATGATCAACAAAGCAAAGGTGGTTGGTTTTTAACCAACCAAAGAGGCCTGGTTCCTCCTTTAGTGACAACAGACTTTACGTTTCAAGATGGGGGTAATGCTTCACCTAGACTTATTAGATCAACTATGTATTGTGTGCCTACAACAACTGATATTATGAAACAGGTATTAAATAAGATAATTGTGTTAATATTATTGATTTAATATTCAAAAGAAACAGTGTTACTTATATTATATTGGGTTGGAAGTAAATCTATGTTTTTAAGAATTCTTCCACAACATTTTTTTAATATTGCTGTATTTTTATAAGTATGCTAAAATATTACACAACAATATCAATAAATATATGAAAATAAACAATTTATATTGATATTGCAGTATATTATCATATATTTTAATTATTAATTTAAGTAATGTTATTATTTTGCTTTTTTTATTTTAGAATAATAATAATAATTTTTAAATTATCTAATAAATAGCAATCATATTAACAAAAAATTAAAACTGCTATTTGATAGAAAAAATTGACTTAATAATAAATATTAATAAAATGTTTGTAAAAAAAATCTGTAAGAACTTGGAGAGTAAAATCATCAATTTATGAATATAACTTTGATTCTATAAATATTGAATTAATTCACATGTAATGTATTTAAAATTTCAAAATAATTGTCTGACTAATTGTTATATCGATTTTGTGGAAGAACTCTTTGTATTATTAAATATTTAGATCAAATAGAATTATTTTTTTTGACAATTTTGTTGATTTAGTTGTATGAAATTTGAGCACGAAATTCATTAAGTTAATTTTTTTTTATTTTATATTTAGACTTCTGTTCCATTTGGATTAGTTATTAGTCCATTAGCTAAAACAAAATCAGATGAGTATCCTCCTCCTATTATAAATACAGGAGATATAGGTCCAGTCAGGTGTAAAAGATGTAAAGCTTATATGAGTCCATTTATGCAGTTTATTGATGGGGGAAAGCATTTTGTTTGTCTTTTATGTAAAGCATCTACAGAAGGTAATATTCAATAAAACTTGCACCCTAAAATTATACTTAAGTTTTATTTTATAGATGATTCATTTAAAAATATTTCTTACAAAAAATAAAATTAGCTTATAAAATAGAAAATTATTTAATTAAGAAAATGAAGTAATTAGTATGTTAAAATATAGACTGGAGGTGAAGCATGCATAACTGCTGCTATTTTTATCATTAGTTATTTCTTAGCTGCACTCTTCCTCCCATTTTGGTACAAAGCTGTAAATATCTTTCAAAGTCCAATAGTTGATATCAACCAATCATTTTCTTAATTAGATTATTTTCATAGGCTAGATTAATACATATGTTGGCATTTAAAAAAATAAAGTTAATGTATAAGAGATGGACCTATTAATTTTATAACAGATTAATTGAAATACATATATAACCAACAAAATCTAGAAAAAAGATGTTCAAAAAACTTATTATTTTAAGAGAAATAATATAAAAGGTGTTCAGTAAGTAAGGAAACAGGCCAATTGTTACAAACAATGAGAACAACAGTAACCTGTTTCTTTACTTACTGAACACTTGTATATATATATATAGTTCATAAAATAAAAAATTATCTATATAAAAAAATGACTGGTTCAATTGTTCACAACTTTTGGACCAGTACTTTAGAAATTATGACAATTTAAAAATATAGACTAGTGGAGAGGAACTGGTATGACAATATTTGTCAATAAAATTTTCGCTCTTCTCCCTCCTATGTATAAAAATATTAATAACCTAAAGTACTAGTTAAAAAGATGTTATCGATAAGTCAATTTTTCAATTAAATTATTCTAATATACTTAATAAATAAGTTAGTAAATATATATGTTTTCATTAAAAAAAATTAAGTTAGCACCCTTATAAGGTATAAAGAATGAATTAAAAATGTTATTAATAACTGATTAATCAGAATATATATGAAATTAAAAAATACCAAAAATAATTTTCTTAGGATAATTATTATTTTAAAATCAAGTGGCAAGGGTTAAATAAATAACTTTTTAAATTCTAAATGTAAGTTTTTGAAATACTCGGCTGACATTTTATTCTAATAATAGTTCCAGTTGAATATTTTCAACATTTGGATCATACTGGTCAACGCCTTGATCGCGCTGAGAGACCTGAACTATGCTTTGGTTCTTATGAATTTGTTGTTCCCAAAGAATATTGTAGGGTATGTATATAATTTTATTTTAACGTAAAGTTTTTAATTAATAAAAGCTATATTAATTTTTCTACTAAAATATTTATATTTTAGAAAGAAGTACAACCAAAACCACCAGCATATGTGTTTGTAATAGATGTGTCCTACAATAATATGAAGTCTGGACTAGTAAGATTGATTTGTGCATTTATGAAAGAATTACTTACACAATTACCAACTGAGCTAGGAGATGAAAAAAGCAAAATACGTGTTGGTTTCATTACATATGACACAAATGTTCATTTCTATAATATAAAGGTAATATTTAATTAAAAATAATAATAAATTTCAAAGTGAAATTATATTTTCATGTTTTACATTAAACTATAATTTAAGTGCTTAAAATTAGAAGTAATAAATTTAATTTATTTCTTAGTATTTTCAATGATTTAATTATGCGGGGAATAAGAACTGGCATGAATTTTGTGTTTTGTTACTTAGTCAAAATAATTGCAATTTAATGCAAATTATTTATTAATACAGTACATTTTATCCTTATAATACTTAAATTTTCTTTGCATGATGCAAATTTGATCCAGTTAAAAAATATTTACATTGATGTGTCAAAATAATAATTATTTTATTTTAGTAAAACATTAAATGAATTTATGATATTTTTTTATGTTGTATATTATACAAATATTTTTATTTTTATTTTATATTATGTCTGTTTAAAAGTTCCAAATGATACTACTGTTTTATTTAATTAAATTTTATACATTTTTATTTTATTGTTTTTAAAATTTTAGGAAACACTTGCTGTCCCTCAGATGATGGTTGTTGGTGATACTTCTGAAATGTTTATGCCTTTATTGGATGGATTTTTATGTGATCCTGAAAAGTCTTCACATGTCATTGATGCTTTAATGGAACAAATACCAGTGCAGTTCAATGAAACACGTACAACAGATACTATGCTTTATCCTGCTATTAAAGCTGGAGTAGAAGCATTAAAGGTTAGGCTAGTGAATTCAATAATCATTTATTTTGAATAATAATAATTTATTGTGATTAATTATAAGTAATAATTGGTCATTTTACTGATGAATATTAAAAGAAAAAATTGGAAATTGTTATATTTTTTTCTTAAAAACTTCTTTTATTCTTTTCAATTTTGATCAAGGATAATTGCAAATAAGAAAATAAGTTGAAATACTTAATTGTTCTACTTGCTTTATTAAACATTCTCAGCATTTAAAGGGTTTATTTTATTTTTTACTTTAAAGAATGCAGATTGTTGTGGTAAATTGTTTGTATTCCATTCATCTTTGCCAATTGCTGAAGGACCTGGTAAACTTAAAAATAGGGAAGATCGTAAATTGCTTGCCACTGATAAAGAAAAATCAATTTTGAGTAAGTAAAATTATAATAGCAATTTTTAAATATAAGGATGGTATAGCGTCCTAGTTTTTTTACTTTTGTCTTATGCTCAATTATAAAACAAATTATAACAGTCACAATACTTATGATTATTATAATAATATTATGTTTTTGTAATTATTTTATCATTATAAAATGATAATAATTAATTTTTGTTTAATTTAGATCCACAAACTAACATTTATAATGAACTGGGGGAAGAATGTGTTCAAGCTGGTTGTAGTGTAGACCTCTTTATCACTAACAACTCTTACATTGATTTAGCTACAGTTGGTCAAGTGTCAAGAATAAGTGGTGGTGAAATATATAAATATACATATTTTCAAGTAAGCTTAGATTTTAATGATGTTAGAATTTAGTATTAACTAGTATTTTATAGGCTGAATATGATGGTCAACGCTTCTTATCTGACTTAAAACGTAACATTAGCCGTCCTACTGTATTTGATGCTGTTATGCGTGTAAGAACATCTACTGGAGTTCGTCCAACAGATTTTTATGGTCATTTTTATATGTCTAATACCACTGATGTAGAGCTAGCAGCTATTGACTGTGATAAAGTAAGAATTATTTTTAAATTATAATTTTCTGTATAAATCTTAGTATTTTTTACAATTTGTTCATTTTTTCTTAACCTTATTAATATATTAGGTGTAATAATCTTCGTATTTTATTTATTTAGGCTATTGCTATTGAAGTAAAACACGATGATAAACTTGAAGAACAAGATGGTGTTCTTATTCAAACTGCTATGTTATATACATCATGTAGTGGACAAAGACGAGTTCGTATATTAAATGTGGCCTTGCGCTCTAGTGGACAAATGGGAGAATTATATCGTAGTTGTGATTTAGATACAATCATGAATTTCTTTGGAAAACAAGGTAAATTTTTATTTTTAATTTATATTTTTTAGAATGGGAAAGTTGATTTCAATTAATTCTCAATATTTAGTTATGTATAAGATTTTGGAAAGTTCAGGACGCCAAGTAAAAGATGCAATTATTAATAAGACTGCTCAAATATTAGCTACTTATAGAAAACATTGTGCATCTCCTTCCTCTGCTGGTCAACTTATTTTGCCGGAGTGTATGAAACTTATGCCTCTTTATTTAAATTGCTTAATAAAGAGTGATGCAATGTCTGGTGGTAAGGAATGATTTTACATTTACTCCTATATATTTAATGAGAATGTTAATATTTATTTTATTAATAGTAAATAGATAATAATTCTATCTATGTACTATTTATTTGTTTTAAACACTAAATTATAGTATTTAAAATTTAATTTTTGATTATCTATGTTTATTATCAATTGTTTATAAACAATATAGGTCCTGATATGACTGTAGATGACCGTTGGTACAATATGCATTTAGTGATAACTGCTGATATACCTACAACATTAGGCTATTTTTATCCTCGTTTAATTCCATTACATACACTTGAAAATGAAACTAATTTAGATGATGTATCCATACCTAGTCAATTACGATGTTCTATTGAGAAATTTGCTAAGGAAGGAGCATATATTCTAGGTATATATTAAAAAAAAACCTTATTCGTTTTCACAATGACATAATTTGTTGAAATGATTTATATTTTTGTAGAAAATGGTGTTTATATGTTCTTATGGCTGGGTATGAATTTAAGTCAAACTTTTTTGTCTGATGTATTTGGAGTACACAATATTTCGCAAATTAATACTGAACGTTCAGATGTACCTGTTATGGATAATCCATTAAATAAAGCTATAAGGGAAATTATATCTAAAATTCAACAGGAACGAAGTCATACAATGAGAGTATGTAATATATATATATATATATTTTAATTAAAGAAGAATTTAATTTTTTTTTTCTTTAGTTATCTATCTTAAAACAAAATGACAAAATTGAAACAGTTATGAGACATTTCTTAGTTGAAGACCATGGTATTGATAACAGCCCATCTTATGTAGAATTTCTGTGTCATATGCATAAAGAAATACGTAATTTATTAAGTTAGCAAATGCAAAACTGGTAAGTAATAATGAAGATGATAGAATAGTTACTAAATCATTGAAATGATTATTTAAAAAAATTAAATCATTATAATAATAAAATGAATTATATAGATGGATCCTTCCAGGGATAAAAACCCTTATTTATAATTTTCTTAAATAGGAACGTACATTATTAACTTCATTATGTGATAGAAAAAAAAATTTACAAACAACTGTGTTCTTACAATTTTTTTTATCTGATCAACTGTTTGTGTTTTACACTTTATTTAAAGATTTGGATGTCAAGTAAAAATTCATCATTGATTTAGTTTTATTATATCAGTAGCAGTGCAATCGGTATTATTGCTGCTACAGTGGCGGCTATAGTCAGTTATAATAGCCCATAAATTATTTATCATGATAGTTATAAAAAAAAATTGTTCACATAGTTTACCTTAATGAGAGATATCAATAATATATTGTCATTATTGAAATAGATTATTGCTGCCACCGGTACTATAAAACTAAATCAATGATGAATTTTTACTTCTAAACCTTTAAATTATGTGTAAAACGCAAACAGTTAATAAGATAAAAAAATTGTATAAACAAAGTTATTAGTAAAGTTTTTTTAATTAAAAATAGGTGTTCCAATTAAAGAAATTTATAAATAAGGATTTTTATCCCTGAAGAGATGAAAAAAATAGATTTAAATACATATTATTGAAGAGTTATTTAACCAAATATTTTTCTTTTTACAAAATTTTCAATAATTTCTGAGAAGATGAGTGTCTTACCAGATTTTGAACACTTTCTATATATGTGAATTATACATGTATGCGTTCAAATTTTTAAACATAACCTTTTAAAATATATTAATTGCCAAGTAATAATCAAATCATCAATTGTATGGTTAATAAATAAATGCGCATAATTCATTTGTTTTGTCTATTTATGCATACAATTTTTTAAATAATTTATCATTAAATATAAAAATGAATGCGATTTGAGGAAGTGGAAGTTAAGTATAAGGGTGGCTAACCCCAAGTAGTTGTGATTAAGGTGAGGAAAAAGAAGAAGATCATTAAATATAAAAGTAAATTGAATAAGTCAGTAAAAATAACAAGGTAGTTGTCCATTTTTCTAAAATTTTCAGAAAAGTTATAAAACAATGTTTTTAGTGAAAGTTATTAAATAGATTTATATTAAAACATTATATCTTTAATACAAATTGTTAAAGTTTTTCATTAATAGCAAAAAATGTGAGTAATTTATTTTTAAATTAAAACCAGTTTTTTGGAAATTTTTTAAAACTATATATTCAATAAATTCAATAATTTTGATTAAAATATTTTTAATATCTTGTTAATTTGAGTAGTTTGAAAGTATTCACATAAAAAAGTCTCATTATACCTGATTTTATAAAAAAACTAGTAGATGCCTTGTTATTGCACTAAATTTTTGAATTTTTACTAATTTAACAAATACTATAGTACTATTATAGATTACTATAAAAAATGAACTTTTAGGTGCTATATTATTTATTACAATAAATTTTATTTAATTTTTATTATATATTTTTTTGTCAATTGTAGGTGATTGATGGGATCATTAAAGGAAAGAAACAATACAATTACTGAAAATACTTATTCTTCATTTAGCTTATGATGCACAATTATTATTGTTGTTATAGTAATCATGTAACAGATGTAAACACAGTTTTAAAATATCTGTTGTTATTACTTTTATTATATTATTATTTTTAAATTTTACCATTATTTTATGTTAATTTATCACCACTTGCCACCTTTTTCTTGGGTGTTCTATTGAAATTTATAGGAGAATGTGTGTCAGTGTACATGTATGTATATGTGTTATAAAGATATCTATAGAGTTTATTAAATAACTGAATTTTTCATTTAAATTATAACTTAATATATTAGATTAATAAATAAGTCTTAATTATTAAAATTTTGCCTGCGAAAGAATAATGCATTGTTTATACGTTTAGTTGTGGAATCTAGTTTTATCCTAGATGCCCAATGTTTTTGTTCCTCAGCTTTATTCCTTCCAACTGCCATAAGTAACTCGTGTCCATACATTAACTGTTCTTTATGGTATTTTTTATCATCTAATTTGAGTAGATTACCTTCTGTTATTTTTGCTCTTTTGTGTTTGAAATAAATGACTTCAAATGCTAATGTGATTAATGCAATCATTAATCCAACAAGTGTAGCTATAAACACTCCACCTAAGAAATTTTAATTTTCATAAGTTTTAAATATCTAACCTTAATACTATAAAATAACATTAGTAATAATCGAGAATGACCTACACTCTTGCTAAAATCACTTAGTTAAAATTATTTTTCTTATTATGAATATAAAAGAAATTTTCTATAATTTTATAAGTTATTACGTCACAAATTCGAAGGTGGATCGTTTGTAATTTTTTATTATATCTGCTTATTTATTTTTATTGCGCAAAAAATTGCACGAATGAACCTTTTTTTAACAGCCGTGTCAACAACTCATTATTTTTGGCGCTGACCGCTAGATAAGGCGACAAGAGAGAATAAATATAATTAAAATCGAATTGTTTATCGGTACTGTTCCTCTCAAAGTCTGGCCGTTATTGATTTGAAATTGCCGTTAGATCGGTGCTGGCTCTTAATCTTCCTTCTGTCATTGACCGTGCTAGAGTTCACATATTTCCTGTTTTTTTGTGAATATTATTTTTTCAATGATTGAGTAGAGGCGGCAACGCCGAACGGCCAGATCTTTTCGAAGAAACATCCAGATTATTGCATGGGTCTCTTCAGAGACCTGGTATCGTTTTTTTTTTTATTATTTATTTTATTTTATTTCATTTTTATTTTATTATAAGTTAAATTAATTTTATTTATGTGTGGAGAGCACGCGTTTCTTCTGCTAGCCAACACTAAGGAGCGAGTTTTCAAACCGCTCTTGGTGTTTTTCATTAATTTCCTATTAACATTAATGGATGTGTTTCAATACCGTCCGTGATGATTGCTATATTATTTGATTTTGTTTTAGTATTTTATTTTATTTTTGTTGCCTTTCTCTATAGACATAGTTTTTGATACATTCGTATTTTTTTCCACGTTTAACTTAATTTTCTTTTTTAAAAATTAAATTTCCTTATTAATTTTTACTGTAATTTTTATTTTAGCGTGTATTTTATCACTATTCCTTAATCTAAACACCAGCTACGGTATATTTTATATATCAACCACTTACAACTTCAATCATCATAGTTGTGGTTAATAAACCACGAGGTGTTATAATCATTTATATATATAACCACATATTAACTTAAATTAAACTATTAATAATTAACTTAAAATTAAATTCCACCTATGGTCCAGTAATCATATCTGATTTGTGTGACATCTCGCCTAGGTGGTTGTGACCCTTGCTACTATAGCTTGGCGTTATGCAAGTAACAAACCACGTTATTGTTGCAGGGCGATAAAAAGTCCACTTGCTAAGTTTTTTAAGTCAATTAAATTTTCCTTTTCTCAAGTTTCCAGTTTTTCACAATTTTTAATCAAATTTTGGTACATCCAATTTAATTTCTTCTCTTCTTAAATAATATTTTTCTATAACTACAAAATTATTAATTATTCCTTTTTTTTTTTTTGAGGGGGGNNGGGGGGGGGGGGCTATGGTAGAAACGGGATTGCTTAACACCTTAAAACGTCTTTGAATTATACCTATGAAAGGACGTCAAATTAATACTGCCACGGTGTTCCAAAACGTTTATACTCTACTTTTTATGTGCAATGCATAAAGAAATATCTACAAATAATATACTACTTCGAAAAACTCTAGTTCAATTAATTTCTGTTATTTCACAAAGTAGCGTTTTTAGATTTTTATCACTGAGAGACAAATATAACAAACATGTAAAATACTTCCTCCTCTCTTGTATGTTAAACATATCATTATTTTCGTCGTAGAGGAACTTGGCTACTATTCTCCCCTTGAACACGTTCATGTCGATGACGTTTTGTTATAATTTTTTTTTAAATTACGCTTATGCTCCATTTTATTAAAATTTCATATCAGGGTTCATAAGCATTATTGATTGCAATTATACGTTTAGTTGTTTTGGAGAAGTTTAAACAGCGTACGTCAGCACTTTCTTTAAAATTTGCAAGATAGATATCTCAAAGAATGTAAGTGTCCAGCGTCTCTTTATTTTCTAATGACCACCAAGGTAATTCGATAAAATTGCTCGAATTTATTGAAATCGAAATTGGAATTGGAGTCAAGATCGGAATTTCGATATCGGTCCTGCATTTAAACAGTACACTTATCTATTAAAATAAATATTATTATACATTATACACATTTACGCACCATGCAAATAGTTCAGATAAAATTCTTCAGTGTAAATAATAGTATTATTGTTGATCAAACTGTAATAACCACGAGATTACCTTCTTTGGTCAGTATTCTGTTTATCTTGTATTTGTATGCCGTAATGCTAAAATTGTTTTTGTCATCGTCCTGGTGTAGTTCCGGCAACTGCTGCCATAGTTGTAGTCTGAGCAAGTTTGTTCTTTATCGTTTCACTATAAAGTCTTATTATTTTAATAATTCTATTCTACGTTTTTATTTTAGCCAATAAATTAATTATTGAGATAAAATTAATTTGTCACGAAACATTTAAATAAATATTAAACTTTTAATTCTGTTAGAACGAATAAAACCGCGAGTGTTTTTATTAAGGAGCGAAATCGCTATCGCCTCTTCATTGGTACAACCGTTTTTGGTAATTTTAACACTATTACTATAGTTGTCTATTTACCAAATTGGTGCCGTGAGAATTGAAATTTTATTTGCCAAAGTTCTCCATAGGCGGTTGCGTGACCGCCGATGTCTTCAAGATTCTTTGTAAAAAACGTTGTCATCCATCAAAAGGTTGTCTTTTTAATTTAGTTGTTAAATTGTTGTCAGAATATAAGAGTTTTAGTATTTGTTCGTGTCCTGCACCATACCGCATCAGTGACGGGCACATAAAATAAATTGTTCCTTTTTCCGGTGTACATTTTTATAATAGTGTTCCATTGTTGCCTTTCATATTCATTCTTGTGAATGTACGTTAAATAGCATTTCCTAGTCGATATCACGCGCACTGTAGTACTATCCTAATTGTAAGATAGTACGTTGTGTTGCCTACCAAACTCCTGAATGTTAGGTAATCTTGTATGGTCTTAAATATTTATTATTACTATTATTTACTCTAGAAATGTTTCCAAATTTTAGTTTCCATATTTATTTAACATTAAACATTTTCAAAATTAATTCTACAGTATGTATTGATTTTGTTTATTAACTTTTGTTTTAAACAAATAATGGGTTTAATAAAGGTTTATTAAAAAATAAAACAATATTTTTTTCTATAAGTCATAAATAAAAAATTTACAATCTTATTAAAACAACAGACAATTTTTTTTATAAAGATTACAAAAACAAATTAATTTTGTTCAGCGCTTAATTAGAAATTGATATAATTAATAAAAAATTTATGCAAAAGCTTAAAATTTCATAAAAATTATTGATAACTAACATAAATTATAATAACAAATTTTTTTAAATAATCAAAAAAATCAATTTTATGTATTTTTTGACTATTAAAAAGAAGTTAATTATAATTATATCATGTTGATTATATTTTAAATATCTAAAAATATATATGAGATTTTTAAGTATACCAAAGTGTACAACAAGAATCTTTGTTAAAAACACATGTTTAATAAACAAAATCAATATATACAACATACTATATTATATATTTTAATACATAATACCAATGTAAATTATTTTAAAAAGCTTTTTAAAGAAATATACATTTTTTTCGTATTTTTTTAATTATGTAATTTTACGTTTTTACAAATTTAAATATCTCATAAACTTAATATAATAGATAAAATATAATGACAGATTTAGAATCTGTGGAAAAAATTAGTTTAAACTAATATATTTGCATTAATATTACAAAATACATGTCCGCTAGTTTTGTTTTATGAATCAATAAGAAATTAATTTTTAAGTTGACACAATGAAATTTTAATATTACAAAAAACATTGTTTTGATATTTTTTTTATACTCTAATTTATTAAATTTGAGTATTTTTAATTTTAAAGAGATATACAGAGTGTTCAGTAAGTAAGAAAATAGGTCAGTTGTTACAAACAATGAGAATATTAGAAACTTGTTTACTTATTTACTGAACACTATATATTAAAACTTAAATCTCAACGGTTTACATACAATTTATAATTGTATCATTTTTATTGGTTACTACGTTAAACGGTCAATTTTATAAAAAAAAATGTATAAAAATATTTATTTTAGACAATTTAATTTATTACAATGTTTATTCTGTGGAATTTTTTCTATTTGTAATATTTAAAAAAGATATACATAAAAAACTAAATTTTAACACTTTTTCGTTAATTACCTACCTTTTTAAGTTACGTAAAGAGTTTTTTCTAAAACATTCAAATTTTACCAAATTTGTTTATTTTCTATTATCGCAAATCGTGATTTTAAAATCACAATGTATTATGTTTTGCATTCTTACAACTGTCGTTGATCATTAAATTTATTTAATTACTTCATTTTTTTTTTGCAAATTTTCGCTTTTAATGACTATAATTATGTCTAGTCATATCAAGATTATTATGGTTTTTTTAGTATACCACAATATTATTATGATTCGTGTACGATTTAAAACTGTGTTCTGAAGTAGTAGATAAACAATAAAACACTTATGTGATTTTAGTACGTTATGTTGGATAAAATAAAACAGAGTGATAACTGTGAACTATTTAATTGAAAGTGTGTGTTGAAACATTTTATACTAAAACATGAGTAGAACGCGTATGGTTATTAAAATTTATTATGTCATGTTACAATTAATATAATGTTGTTTTAAAACATTTTTATTAGTTGTTATTTAAAACTAAAAGTTTTAGTTAATTTTTATAATTTTATTTGTTATATATAAACGTTTGGTAAGTACTTTCTATATCAATAATTCTTAGGCTTTTTATATAAAAAATAGAATTGATTTATCATTGTGACTATTTTTGAAATATCCATACGTAAAATCAAAATCGGTTAAATGAAATATGAGTAATCAAAATCGAAATATGAATATCAATTTTAAGCTCTGGTTCATAGTACAAATATTTTATTTTTCTTTAAAATTCTATAAAAACAAATTTCACGATATCTCAATGAATTAAATTAATTAAAGTTTGTAAGAATAAGTTTTAAAACTTATCTTAAAATTCATTTAATATCAAACTGGTTTTGGGTAAATTTCAGTGACTTGCTAAGGATTTCTTTTTTTAAGAAGAGGAGGGTCATTAAAAATTTTTAATAACTCATTCCAAATAATATCTTAAACACAGAAATATTTTTGGACAAAACTTTCTCCAGTCGAGGCCGTTGATTTCACTACTATTAATAAGGCCTACCTGAATCATTTTCTTATGTATCCTTACACATTAAATCCGATTATTTTTATAGTATTTTAACTCTTCGAGTTTTTAGTAATTTTATTCGATCGTTATTTGAATGATTCGTTTTATTCGATTTTTAGTATGAAAAATTAAATAAAAAATTTTATTATACGATAATTTTGTCATAAAATAATTTACCTAAACTTTCTAATGTTATTCCTTCGCTATCATCAGCATTAGGACACATACTTAACTTTGATGAATTCCAATATTTAGCATTCAAAGACTCAAAAAATCTGTCTTTCTGTAAATCTAATATCCTAGTAAATAAGCCAACACATTAATATTTTGTATTACTTGAAATTTAAATTGATAATTATTGTGTTACTTTCTGCTAATTTCTTCTTGTATAAGACTGCCCTGTTGAACAGCAATAGAATAAGGTCGTTCAGCAAATATTTCTCCCACTTCTGTGAGATTACAATTATTGTAGACTTCATGTTTGATGTCTGATGAATCATGTATGAAAGCAAATTCCCCTTGTTCGTTATCTAATACCTAATTAAATATGTAATAGTTACCTTTTTGTAAAATTTTAAATTACTGAATGAAATTTTAGTATATAAACAATAATATTTATTGTTTATGTGCCTTAAATAGAAATAATTATTGTTTCTATTTATCTAACCATTTGATATCCGATGGTTCTATTTGGTACGGTCCCTGTTCTTTCAATAGCTGCTAAAATTTGGCCATATTCTTCTTTAATAGGATAATCCCACACTCTGAATTCATGTCGCTTTTCTTTTTGATTCAATGCCAATTCTTTCCATACACTGAATATTTGACAATCAATATTATTTATTATAAAAAACGAGATTGTCTATTTTTAAGAAAAATGGTAATTATTAATATTTTTGTTGAGTATAATATACCTAATTTTGATTATTAAAATCGTATCTCTGATAAGCTTATCGTAATTATTTAAAAAATCTATTGTAATGGAACAAGGAACACCTTAAATGGAAAATTATTTAGATAAATAAAATTTTAATTTCTATAAGATTGACTTTAAGTGTTAATCAACCTAACTAACATTTAAAAAAGTTTATACTACATTAATTTGTTAAAAAATATGTTCTATTATTTATATAAGTAATATATTAAAAAATATCTCTTATTACTAAAATTAAAGACCTTAAATGAAATATAATACTTTTAATTTATTTATAGCTGACAGTATGATTATGATTTATAATTACTTGTACAAAATGTCTTCTGCTTTTTTCATATTTTTGAAATGGAAATGTGCAGGACTGCCTTCGACTACTGAATAATTAATTCTTGATTGCCGAGCTAATTGTTGCAATGACTGAACTGGTGTCTTGAGAAAAAAAAGCAAAATAGTAAATTTATGTGTGATTTCTTTTAATGATATAATTCTTAATTTAGTACCTGCATCCGTTCTACTGTTAAAAAAGCAGCTAAATTGGCAGTGAATGTTGCTAACATGAGTACAACAAATACCCAATATGCAGCAACCAATACACGACCACTGATAGCTTTTGGGGTTTCACCTCCACCTTGAGGCGTAAAAGATGTTAAAGCAAACCAAAAACTTTCAACTAGTGTGAAATTTCTAAAAAAAAATGTTTAAAAAATTATTTTGAAGGGTTTGTAGCAACCATCAATTAAGTCGAACTTTTTTCAGAAAATAATTAACTGTTAATTTTGAATGAATATGATTTTTCTACGTAATTCAGTACAACAACGAGTTCTATATTTCTATTATTTGTAGAAATATTTCATTGGGAAAAAACATTTTAACATTGCTTTTAATGACAATTTTTTGATAAAATTGCATTTGATAAAAATGGACTAATCTGATTGTTAACCAAGTTCTTCAATTTTACTAACGTAAATTACATGTATACAAATTAATATTACCTAAACTGTTCATATTTTGGCTTATTGTTCTGAGCGCTGTAAGGAGAATACTTATCTAGTATCCAAATCATAAATGCTGTCATCGTAAGAGCCCCAACTATACTAAGCCATACTTCAGGTTTAAGTACTGTCATAAATTTGAACAAAGAAGTTTTTCTAGTAGGTTTTCTAATGACTGTAACACAATTTTAATAAAATAAAGGCAGTAACATTAGTTCGTAGACGATGAAAGATTTTAGAAATGTCAACAGAATTTATATATAATTTTAATGCTTGTATGAATTGGTTCATATAATACTTACCGATTGATATTCCGGTTTGTTCAAAGTAAGGAGCGATGAAGTCGATAACTTCTTCTCGTTCAGAAGTCATGGCTAATGCTGCTACTACTATGTCTAATTCCTATGATTATATCTTATAATTAGATACTTAAAATAGTAATAAGAACTTATTTATGTAAGAAAAAAATATTACTCCTTCAATTAGTCCTTTGACTAGACCATTCCACGATTTGTTAACCCTATTTGGAATACCAATGTCCTTTTTTATTATTAATTCATATTTGAAATTCATTTCTTTTGATAGTTTTTCTATTAAATCAATACAATAGCCTTTCCATTTTCCATCAGTTTCATCCAGAAAAGTCCAAGGAATAGACTTGGGTGATCATTATAAAACGAATAAATAATACTATTACCACGAAGAAATAATTATTATTTTATTATAAGAAATATATACTTGTGCTGTTCCTATTCTGAAAAAACGTTGTCTAATTACTCTGTCCAAAGCTTCATTTTCCATTTTTAAACCATTTTCTGCTGTCCATGACCCCAGTTGTTTTGGTGAGCCGTCTGCAGCAATTTTGTAAATTTCCGCAACATCGTCGTACGTAATTGAACTTGTGTCGACATTGTAACGTAGATGATTTGTGAAATTATACTGTATCATAAATAATATAGATTTGTTAAAAAATGGAGATCATGTAAAATACATAATGTATGAAATGGAATAACTACAAATAATACTTACAATAGATATTGTATTGAGTAGTGATATTCGTTTTTGAGCGATTTCATCGGATGAACGAATATTACATTTGAAATACAGTTGATTGTTAGGTAAATTTGTTACAATGTGTCGGACAAATTTCAATAAATTATCAGCTTTTGACGTTATATTAATATATCCATCTTCCCATGATTTTATCTTGATAAGTGTTACTGATGTATTAACTCGCATTATGCTTGTTGTTTTGGTAACAATTATCCATGAGTCGTCGTGTTTAATTAAATTTTCATTTCTTGCCTGTTCATAAAATGAATCTTTATTTTACAGAAATGTTTTTCTGGGGGGAAATTGGAATTTCACTATTGCAGTTAATATGAGAGCTATTTTTAAAAAGAGGAGTTTTCTAATTTTGGAAAGACATTGCTCCTATGCCCCCTTGTATTTACGTCTTATATCTACGATTTAGTATATGATCATCATTTATATCATAATTTTAGTCGTGTATTAATATGATAATATACAATACAAATTTATAATTATTGGCAACACGATTAACTCTACGAAAAAAAATTTAATTGAAAAGTTAATTTTACAGCGTTTTTTGTGAATAAAGAAATTTACAAGTACATTAACAGAGCATTTTTAGAATTGACATTGAATTTTTTTCTTTTTTGAACAACCATTAATACCTATATTTTTTTAGCTTACCGTTTTTAAATAGTTTTCTATATTTCCCCCCACTAAAGCAACGAATCTTACACCAATTTTAGTGTTCTTGATTTGGTCAATTTCTTTATCAGTTAGTTTCGAAAAAACTATTGCCCTTAGTGAAGATACACCAGATGTCAAGTAGATGATAGCTTCGTCGGCATCTAGAAGTTCATTAACAACTGTTATCGTTGAAATGTATTCATTAAAACATGTACACTATGTGAATAATATTTAAGGCTCATGTCACTCTAATTACCTGCTTGGTTTGTAAAAATAAATGTGATCTCTTTTGTGAAGTTCATCCATTTGACGTAAGATTCAATTAGTTTAATGACTGATCGCATACTAGAGAAATCTGTTTGGAAGTATGGAAATCCGTTTGCATTGCTGGAATTCCTGCATGTCACGCAATGAGGGTGAAGTATATCGACTACGCATAATGTGTCATTAAATGATTTACAAACTGTAAAAGTAGATTAAACACATTTGTCGTTAACACATTGTTAGTATACAAGTTTTCAGTAAAGCATTGACAATGCAATATTGAATTATTAAAAGTAAATAATCCATTGTAATCCGTATGCTTATACAATGTATAACCTGAACAGTGTCCACAAGGTTTTGATATATTTAGTAACTTTTGTTCTAGTAAATATTTTGTTATTTTTAATTTTTAATTATTTAAACAGTTGGACTACATTAAGAGCATTTTTAAAAATTATTTGTCTATAATAAGAAAAAAAAAATTTTTTTTGCGAAATTTTAAAATGTCTAAATATTGTTTAGCTATATTCTTGCAAAATATTTTGATGTTTTGATAAAAAATTTAGGATTAGTACTTATTGAGTTACAAGCATTCAAATGCATAGAATGAGAATGCAACGCAAGCGGAGTATAAGTATATCACTACTAACTGTCAACATACTCACTCTATGTATTTAATTGTTTGTAACTCAATATTTACTTGTTCTTAAGTTGTTATCGACTCACGAAAATTTTTTGTAAGAAAACATCTCAAAAACAACTACTTTGAAATTTTTAAAAAATTATAATTTTTATAGTTTATTTTATTTGAAACAAATAATAAAAAATAGGCTTTTAACGTAGTCATTTAACTGTAAACAATTGTTTAAAAAAGTATTAATATTGTAATAATAATTATTTTTATATGATAAATCTTTACTCAAGAAAAATATTGTCAGATTTTTATCATTTAAATATTTTGAAAATTTACCAAAATTATCTGTAATTCTTTGTTAAAATATAAATATTAAAAAAAGAAAAACAGAATGATATGCATTATTTATTGCACTCTATCATATAATATATATTATTATCTAATATTTTAATGATTTAAGTTTAAAGTTAAGTTAAATTACTAGTAACATTACTATTTGATGAGTAAAACATACTTTTTAGTACTAACCACACTAATTAAATTAAGCTCTAGCAATAGTTATTACTGAGTTAACAATAATTTAATGAAAATTTGCACTTAAAAATTAGTATTATTCCTATAAATTTAAAGGCCTAGTGCAATAAATTATACACTTTGGCATGTATAGGAATATTAAATAATTTTTCTGACAGAACTTTGGCTGGGGTCATACTTTAAATACCTCAAAATGATTATTAATAAAGTGGTATCTAGAGAATAATATTCAAGTGAGAAGTTGAATTTTGGCGGCCATTGAAAGTTTATATAATTGTATATCATGTCTTTCTAAAGTAATCTCTCGGGAGAAGTTTCAAGCACATTAAACGAGAAGTGGTTTAACACGATAATTTCGGAATATAAATATTTGATTTAAAGATAAATATTAGTAATGAATTAAAAATTTTTATTAGTGTGAATATAAATAGAATTTTAAAACGAGTAATCTGAGGCCAAATTTCTTAAATTGTTTGAATTTTTTCAGCGAAAAGAAAACGTACGTGTAATCATATAAGCGGTGTTTGAATAAAATATAATTTTTTCGATAATTTACTAATAACTGTAATATATCTTTTAATTTTAAGGATTATATGATATATTACTGTAGTATCAATAAGCAGTTTCTTTTTACAGTATGATCGACGGCAAGAAAAGTGCAATATTCTATATTTTTAAGAGTTGAGTATGTTTATTTTTCTATTTTTCTTTGTCAATTCAAAAAGAAGATTATACACTATTTTTTTGAAAGTAAATTGTATTACGTTAAAATCTTAAGGAACCATTTTTTACACTTTTATCCAATGAAAAATTTTTAACTTTAAATGAATTTATAAAAAGTATATTTAATTTCTAGTTTTTGTGTAATATGAACTTAAACGTTTGCAGCAAATCCTTACACTTTCCAATAACATTAAACGGCGAATCAATTATAATTGGTCTCAATGAAATATCATAATTTTTTGATGAATTCAGCAAAATTTGATAGTTGGAATCACTTTCGTTTTGAGTTAATACACCTAAAAAAGAAATACAGTAAAGTATTTATCTGATTCCTTGGTCAGGAATTGAATTTAAGGAATCTATTTGGAAGTTAAATATTTCCAAAAAGTTTGTTATAGCCCATTTAACACCAAGTTAATCCACTCATTATATACTCAAATCTAAATTAACATATTACTTAAAAAATTATATGATAAAATTAAATTGTAAGATTAATAGTAAATTTATGATTATTATTTATGTATTCTAGAAACACTATTACCAATTTTTAAAAATTGTTACATAAACTTGGTAATTATGGATATAAAACAAGTAATTAATTTTGTATTCATATATATTTTATAAAAAAGTTCTTTTTTTTGAAAACAGTCCTTATCGACAAAATTTAAAATGTTTTAATGATTTACATATATTTGCAAATATTTTAGCTTTGATGCGAAGTTGAGAAGGTATTGGTTTTGTGAAGCTATGTGTATTTTTTATGACTGTCTATCAGGGGTTGAAAAAATTGAGATTTTTAGGAGGTTTTAAAGAGGTTGATAAAATAAAAAAATAAGAGGTTTAAGTTTTATTAGGGTTTTTTAAACTTATCTTTTTTAAGGGAGACGATTCTAAACGGATTCTAGTTTAAAAAAAAATTAGTTATTTATTATTATTTTTTTTAAGGTAGGTTTTATAACTACCTTATATCATAAATTATTTCGTACTTCACTTATTATTTTATAGTAAATGTTTTACAAAGGCGGTAAGAGAAATTGATAATATGTTAAAAAAAAAAAAACATTTATGTAAACTATAACTTTTTCAGTTTAAATTAGGTATCTAATCCTATTTTTGAAGTAGAATTTACTAATTTTTAGCATTTTTCCATACCGAACTGTATCATAAAATTTATAATTATTGAACTAAGTATTATATTTAGATTTTGTAATGAAAATTGGTTTGATTATTTTCGATATAAGAATATAACTGAATTATTCATTGACAGTTTAATTCTTATTTGACTTAAATTTTAAGTAGTTCTTGACATCGACACGAACTAAAAATAATGTAATTATACTTTTTTGTTAGTTAAACAATTTTTAAATTATTTATAAACTTTTTTTTTGTTAAACAAAAAAAAAAAATAGAATTGAGTTAAGTCATTTTTTCTAAAAGGTAATTTAATAGTTCTAAATAGAACTATTAAATATTAAATATTTAATAGTTCTAAATAGAACTATTAAATATTAAATATTTATTAAACATCAATATCAATTAAAAAAATATTTTTGAATTAATTAATAGTTTCCAATATTATTTTAATAATAAAATATGTATTAAAACACTACTTATAATGTGTAATATACTCAATCTTACCAATATTGTAAGTTTCGCCCTTGGCAAAAATGATTATACAGCTAAATAAAATTAAAATGGAACTATACATTATGCCTTCACAAATGCCACCTCAAAAATGAAAATATGTAGTTTATCTAACTCAGTTCATAAAACGCAGTTGCTATATGTTTGCCATATTAAGTATCCAATTATCTATAATTGGACTATAAAAATAGCATCAAAATAATATTACCCTACTTATTTTGAATATGCCAATCGTACTCCATAAACTATTCATTAACTAGGAAAAATGTATAAATAATATAGGTTTTTGATTGTCGATAGTTGTTTAAATACATGCACATTTGTGATTACCATTGTAGCAATAATTACAAGGGTATTTTTTTTTAGACTGACATTGTTGTTATAACAGAATACAACTTTTTCTCGTACAAACTTAAGGTGTAGAAAAAAATGTTATTATAAAGTTTCTCAATTGAGTAGTTTTTAATAATTTTATTGAATAATTGTTATAGATGTTGCTAGATTAAAGTATTTTCAAAGGTTATTTAATTTCTCCATTCAAAATTTATGTGGCAATTTGTTTAAAACAAACAACTTTCCTAAAAAAGAAAAATTAATATTTTTCGCTTAAATAATTTTTAATACGATATATTATATAGTATTATACTTTTTAAAAATATTTATTTGTTTGATGCTAAATCTTAATAAACCAGGACCATGAATTAAATACTTAAAATTTTAGCAAATCAATAAAGTTAAAATATAACCACTTCTAAATATAATTTTAAATTATAGTAATATTAAGTTATAGTTATTGCTATTCACTTCTTCTCTCACTTTTTTGAGTATCTTTTTGGTAAAAATAATTTATTTTGTATATATAAATATACATATTACACATAAAAAGTATTTATACAACAATAAATTTTCCAATATTTGAAGGCAAAGGATATATAGAGATGGAAATTAAGAAGTTATAAAACTTATAAGTCATAGTATGACAATTTGGGAAAATGTAAAAGATAAGAGTATAAAAGATGAGGCATCGGTATCTAAAAACCAGTTTGGATTTATGCCTAGTAAGTCAACAATGGAGCCATTATTTTGTGTGAGACAACAAGTATAGGGGAAAGAAGAAAAAGCTATTTATGGTAATTATAGATTTTGAGAAAGCGTATTATAAATCACCGAGAGAGGTTTTAAAGTGGGTATTAATGAGAAAAGGAGACCCAAAAAGGTATATTAATGATAGACTCTATTAAATAGAGGATATGTATGATCTCACTTGTACCAGGGTAAAAAGTATGTGAGTAATAACAAGATTTTAAGGTTAGAGTAGGACTACACCAAGATTTTACTTTAAGCCCTTACATATTTTCTATAGTAATAGATGAACTTACTAAAGAAATACAAGGAGGAACCGTGGTGCATGTTGTTACCTCGTGATATAGTGTTAGTAGGAGAAAATAGGGAGCAATTTAATCAAAAGCTTGAGGTGTGGAGATCAGCTCTTGAAGAATATGCATTAAGAATAAGTAGAAGTAAGACAGAGTATATAGAATACGAGTTTGCCAAAGGAGAACTTGAGGTTGGTTAAATGAGAAGATCAGTGACAATAAGCAAAGACGTGATAAGAATGGTAGAAAGTATTAAGTATCAGTTGTGTAAATAACTGTGGTTTTGACAAAGATGTAAGATACAGGATTAAGTGCGGGTGGGTGAAGTAGAGAGAAACGTGTAGTGCGTTATGCAATAAGAGAATTCCTATGAGACTGAAAGATAAGTTCTATATAACTGTAATGAGATCAGCTATGATGTATGGTTCAAAGTGTTGGGTGGTTGATAAGAAAGTAGAGCAGAGAATGAGGGTAGCAGAGATGAGAATGCTTAGATGGATGAGTGAAGTGACTAAAAAAGATAGAATAAGAAACGAGCATATAAGAGGGAGTATAGGTATAGCGTCAATCGTGGATAAGACGAGAGAAAATAGACTTGGATGGTTTGGTCATGTTATGAGGAGAGAACAATCGGAAGCTGTAAGAACAGTTATAGAAATGAATGTTGAAGGAAGAAGAGGTAGAGGAAGACCAAAAAAAGATGGATGTTATTGAATGCGATGTGAGGACGGCTGATGTGTACGTAGATGTTGTAGGAATCGTGTCAAGTGGAAATTTAGGAGGATAAGGATGGCCATCCCTAAGTAGTTGGGATAAAGGCGAAATAAAAGAAGAGAAACAATAAATAAAATTTTTTGTATTTGGAAACTTAGCTACAATATATGTCTTCAGAATATTATATGTTTAACGCGTACATACTTGTTTAACGGCATGCCAGGGTACATGAAATTCATCTGAACGCCCAAGTCAACAAAGCGACAGTTCAACTTTTTGATCATTTTCAAGATGTCAGAAGATTGAAACGAACTAAACTATATGACTTATTGTAAATATTAATTGGTTGATGTAAATTTTACTAGTATATAAGTAAGATACTCTTCATTAGAAGTTTCCCTTCATCATTGTCTATAATATCTTAACTATACATATTATGTAAATTTAGATGTTAACGTTAGTGAATAATTTTGATTAAGATCGCAAGGTCGTCTCAAAAAAATAATACTAGTAACAAAAAAAAAAGAAGAATATTACATATCGTTACATAAATTCGATTTTGAACAATGTTTCAAATATTGCATAAAAAATTTTCATTAACAGAATTCTATATACATTTAATAAATAAAATGATGTATTTTATAGGGAAAAATTAAAAAATTTTGAATAAAAACTATTAATTATTATATTTAATATTGTTTGTTGTGTAAGTAATGAAATAAAATTTTTTTCTTGTTTTAAGATAAAATATGTTTGTTATACTTTTTTCGTCGTGAGGAAAAATGAATGTATGATAATATCAATTTTTAGTAATTTTTGAACAAACAACTGTGTAAATACACATAGGTAATATTTTATTTGAATTTATATTATAACAATTGAGAAAAGTTTTATAAATGTGGTGTAAAATTCATCTACTGACCACGAATAAGATGAAATGAGTTTAGTGACCTATATGTCGTAATAGGGTTTCTTGGTCATACTAAAGGCTATGCTTTATGTGCATTATGGACGGATGGTTCAACATTATTGAAATACATTTCTAGACCGTTTGTTATGCAGGAAAAAAGTTTATTGTAAAAATTTAAAGGGCCTTTACATCATACACATCAAGATCATACAGAAGAGTAGACAGTAATCGTTAAACCCACCATCCAGATGAATTCACATAATGAAAAATGTAAGTACTGATTGTAAAATGATCGTGTATACAATTTAAGGAGCGTAAGATTTATGGGTAAATTTTCTTTATAAAATAAAAATTGTTTTAAGTTAAACAATTGTATATGTTTCAATATTTAAAAAATGATAAAATCAATTCTATCGTAACTTTTATGAAAATTGTACTTCAATTACAAAAATTACAATCTTTATGTAATAAATTTTATACATAGCAGGATCTAGTGCCGGGTAATTAAAAAGTTACTTAATCAATTTTTATCTTAGCTATATGTTATTTTAGAAAAATTAATACATTTAAGCCGATTGATATTAATATGAGCGTGGCTTAAGAATTTTAAAGAATAAAAACTAGACGTACGCATTTTATAAGTTTATTTTTCAATTTTTTTAGAAGTTATAGCTTAATTATTTTGATAGCATTAAGTGTATGTATTCTAACAAATGCATTTAACTGACCGCACGGGTTGTAATTTATGCAAATTACGTTAGTCTAATTACAAATTTTAAGTGATTGCTAGAACTTAAACGTGGTACTAAATAAATAAATTTATAATAAAATAAATTTTTAAGGAGTATTATTATTTTTTATTCACCGGTAGATTTTATATTAACCTAATATTAACCTAGTTTATACACACATACAACTCCATAATAATACAGATAACACAACATTGAAGTTATTTAGTTACTGAGACATAATATAAACCTTGTTTTTAATGGTAATTTAAAATTATTTGATAACTTTGTAAATAAAAAACATAGCAACGGTGTGTTACAAGTAAAAAGGAAAACTCAAAAATTATTTAGTAAAATATATTACTTGGAAAAATTGCGTATTTGACAAAAAATGTTTGATTTTTTATCAAATTTTATTTTTGGGAATCATAATAGTTTTTAATTTTTTTCAATACTGGCTTGTGGTAAATTTTTTCTTGTTTGAATATTAAATGAATAAGGGAAATGATTATCTCAACTGTTCTATACTTTATTATACAAAAATAAACGTTGAAAATAATTTGAATGATTTTTTTTAAATTGAAGTCTACGTGACTGACTATGAATTTCATTTGAAATCCGATCCCTTAGACAGTATTACTAGGTCATAGTATCTATTTGATTTTTTTTCAAGCCACCATGAAAAAATATTGATTTTTCTGATACTAGATAAACAAAAACATTCTATTTAAATAACAATTTTAACATCCCAAATGTTTATTATATTTTTTCAGTGTCAACACTAGATATGGTAAGACCTAAGCAAAAACATGTTTTGTGAGGTTCTTTTTATTCGTTTTAAGTAAAATATCTTTTTTTAAACTTTTTCCGATGATAAAGGAACAAATTATTATTATATACAAATAAATATTATTGTTAATGTATAAACTTAATATTCTACTTATAGAAGTTTAACTTAAATATTTTTATAAAATAAAAGTAAATTATATTATTTATTTTTTATGGACTTCAATTTTTATTAGAAGGTTTAGTTTTCTGTGGGAGTTAGTGCCCATTTTCATAAACATTCCTATGTCCAGAATATCTGATCCTTAAAATTTTAAGACAACAATTAAACATTTTTCAAATGTTTAATTCTTTGCCAATATCTCTATTTTCTAATATTGTTGTATCGTGCTTTTAGTGATTTTCTGTTTAATATAATTATTATAGTAAGGTAAAATGCATAGTATAGTATGTGTTGTGCTAAATATAATATTAAAATATAAGATAATGTATAATTTTTGTTTATATTTATAAAGTAATAATAATAGCAATAATAAAAATTCAAAAAAGTATATAAAAATATTATCTGTAAAAAAATATAATGTTTGAAAATAGTAATAGGAATAGTTATTCAAAATAATAAGTTCAAACGTTTATCGTTCTTCTAGAATTTTGCTCTTTGTAATTTTAATGAATTGCTATTAGGTTTTTTAAATGATTTTTATAGAAGTGTTATTGAATGGAGAAACCTATAATTTTACTTTGTTTTTGGGTTTCACATTTCTAGTTGGTGTATTGTAACTTTTTTTTGAAGCCATAAATATCAAAATCAAATGAATTTTG
Organism: Daktulosphaira vitifoliae; assembly: GCF_025091365.1. Lineage (NCBI taxonomy): Eukaryota > Metazoa > Arthropoda > Insecta > Hemiptera > Phylloxeridae > Daktulosphaira > Daktulosphaira vitifoliae. The sequence goes on from NW_026099574.1 coordinate 33,493,920, forward strand.
CAATATAAATAGATTTCTTAATTTGTTTTTCTTTATATGTATTGATATATTATGAGTACTTTATTCCTTGGTTTTTATTAATAATTTGGATTCCAAAGTCTGTATTTGACGATCGTTGAACTAATTATTTAACTACCATTACTAATATGAATTGATTTTTTTCATCAATATTGATCATTTATATTTTACAATGATTTGAAATAGTTGAAACCAAATTGTTTATTTTACGAACCAATTACAAAACTATTATTATTATTATAAAATGATTAGGCTATATGACATTAAATTGTTACATCTAAACACGGTGTGATTAAATATAAAACAATGTTTATGAATATTTTATAAGTTCATTTAAATCATTGAAGAAAGTTTTCTTTCGTATGATTATAAATATATAACTTATAATTAGTTATAATTTATAAATAATTTACATACGAGGAATATAATAAGTAATATTTATTTAACTTAAAAATATATAAATTATAAATTTAATTATATAAACTTTTTCTTTAATGTTCATCAAACAATATTTAATCTTTTTTGATTGATAATAACAATCATATAAAAATATTAATATTCAGAGTCAATTTTTTTAGTGAATTTATCCACTTAAAAGTTTTTGATATTCTTCTGGAATACATGCTATTACAATCGTTTCTATTTCTTCTAATATTGGGTTAGATGATAATTTTTTTCTTATCAACTATGTCTAAAAACTACTAGATTAGAAGATATTAATGTGCGCGCCATCCTCCGTGTTTTACTACTTTTTATATTTTATTTGTATAAACTTTCGATTTACCACTTGATTTAAACTTATATCTACTCTTTTTATAAAAATTATATTTTAAATTTATTTCTAATGGATTAGTAAGCACTGTAAATAGTACTTTTGGTTTTAGGTAGTAATTGTAATTAATATTCATCATATCCTTTTAATTTATAAATAATAAAAAAATATACAAACAATTGTTACAAACAATGAGAACAATAGAAACCCGTTTCCTGACTTACTGAACACTCTGTATAAGTTAAATTTTATAATTACATTTCTTCACATTACCAATATGTATAGATCTAATGTTTTATTTTTGAAATGATAGTTAATATAGTGTGATACATGTTTTATTTTTAATAGCTTATGTTTATCTTCAAAAATGAAGAGAAAAATTCAAAATAAGAAAACCTGTATTGTGAACTTGATAAGAGTAGTTGATAAGATCAGATATAATTTATTTTTTAAATTTTTATATTTTATCAAAATATCCTAAATTATGTGTTTGTTTTTAAGAAACATAATCCCCTATTTTTCAAATAAGTGATTTGATTAGGATTTGTTATTTTGGAATATTGTTATTAAACTTTCATTAATCATACATAATTATAAAAATTGTATGAATATTACCTGAGAACGTCGTAAAAAGTTATCATTATTATTAATTGTTTTATCCAACTCGATTTTTCATATACATAGAATTAAAGATATTCAAGCGTTGACTACCAAATATATGTTTAATATTTAATAACATAAATGTACATTGAGTATTTGATATTATTAATTATTATTTTTGTGCGAAAACTAAACTCCAAATGATGTTGCTTTGAGCGAATTCTCATTAAAAATTAAATGTTCGATACCAAAACGCAGTAGGTAATTATTTTTATAGAAGCCAACATTTTGATGGGAATTGGTAAAAAAAAAAGGGTCCAAAGGGAAAGTTAGACTTTTACTGACGAGCTGGCTTAATCAGTGACCAAGGTTGTGGTTCAGGAGAGAGGGGGTAGGTGCAGTTGCGTGAAGTTTCCGAGATGGGGCGCCAGTACTTTACCCGCGTGTGCACCACAGCAGCCAGTTTTTCCGCAGCTTTCGCGTAGTGCGTAAGTGTTTTGTTTTGTCGTTTTTGTTATTATTCGGTTGGAGCAAAAATACGATAGTTGCTCAGTGTACAGTGAAATAAATTTCGGTTGAAATATTTCGAGTTTTACAATGTGAAAGCCATGTCTTTTTTTTCGCCAAATATTGTGATTATTCTGTTATGTTATATCATGTTTAAATTATAGTAAAAACTAAAATTGTTCTATGATGTGTGATCGAATCATAATTGTATCACTACTTCTTTTGTTTTATCGGACTATCCTCGCTGATAACTTAGGTATGTAATCAAAGTAATTAATTAGTTGTTAAATTTGCAAAAGGTGTATTTATGGCATCATTAGCGCTGAAATAAAAATTGACTTAATAATTAATTAATTATTGGAGTTATTTTTTAATGTTACTATATAATAGTAATAATAATTTTATATTGATTTATTGTGTTGATTTATTTAGTTATTTATTTTCGATTTAAATTATTTTAATGGAAAAAATAACTGACTAACTTGAAGGACTTGAAACTATTGTTTTTTTGCTTAACTACATATTCATTATTATTTTGGCATTTTATGTTATATAACGTTTAAAGTTATACAGATTTATATTAATATAATAGCGAAATAATAGTGCGTTTTTACATCTCTTGTAAAATAAGAAAGTATTAAAAATGTGTAGTTTATCTTGAAAAAGTACTGAATAGTCACGTTACGCACGTCATGAGCCTTTATTTCCTGCGGTTTACTCATATAGAATTTCTAACATTAGTAGACTTCGGACATAGTATGTAAAGATTAAAAATGTCTTTGTTGGGTCTGATGTTAACTACAATAGATAATATTTGTCTTTAATACTGGCGGGATCAACTTATAAAATTTTTCAAATTATTAGGTCACATATATGTACTATAATCATAAAGTAAAAATGTATCTGGAGACAAAATTACTGACAATTATTAGTTATTTGATTATAATCAGAGTATTTTTACCTGAATGCAAATTTCGAATGTTTTTTCTGAAATACTTAATAATAATACCATAGACTTAACTATACATACTTGTACACCTGTATGTGACATATATGATGGAAGTTTTAGTATTAGAATCCCTTCACCTTTAGTTTTTATGTGTGCATAAAGTTATTGTGTAATAAGGGACATTTTTAAGTTAATGTTTATTTGGTGCACGCTCAAAGCCTTGAGAACAGTATCAAACACGCCACAGTAATAAACTATTCTGTTTTTTATTGTTAATGTCTATACGTGTCTAACGTATAGATTAAAATATGGCTTATGAGTTATGTGCTTATGTTTTTTTTTTAATTTGATCCTTTATTCTATTTTTAATATTTGTTACAAAAAGAATGGTTAACATGCCATAATTTATGAATACATTAGTTAGTACGAAATAATTTGATTTAGGGTTTGATGTAAAACAATATTTTATGTGACTTGTGGGAGTTATACGTACATCATTCATAAAATAGTTAACCTCTTATCTGCAAAATAAAATTTATATATATATAAAATATACGTTTTTGTTAGTATCTTTATATTAATTTTGTTTTTAATTATATAATCATTCGTCTTCGCTACTTTAACTAATTAAAAACTGTGTTTAAATACTAACTTTAATTTACAATTTATTTATACATTTTGATAAGTGTTTCACTTTAAGAGTTTGACTTTTCAAGTTTTCATTTTTCATAATGAAATTGATAGTTTGATTAATATCTTAACTTACTAAAGGTTTTATCATCAAATGCAATAAAAAATTATGTTATTTTCTAAAGTTGAAACAATATTTTGTAATACAACATTATTACAATGTGTGCTTTTTAATTTGATATAACATAAATAATTTTTTTATGTGAAATATATATGTAGCTAAAAACATGTTGAGCAATAAATTTATTAATTCCTTTTTCTGGTGTGGTATTTTTTAAAACTTTTTTGGCGTTCATATATTTATAATGATGCAGTACAGAATTTCACAGATGATAATATGAAAATTTTACTATATTTGAATTTTTTGACGATTGAATATCAATGTGTTGATATTGTGATGTAACTATTTCACCAAAATAGAATTATAATTTATTATTTTTGACTTTCGAGAAAAAAATCTTTTCTATAAAGTACAATATTAAAATAAAATGTAGTGTGTTGATTAATATAATTTCCGTTTTCAAAATATGGTGTAAATCTTAATTGTTCCCATTAACTACAATGTTCGAAGTGTGTATGACACCCATCTACATAAATGTGGTCCAGATGCAAGCAGGTTTATAATTATTTTTTATTGCCATAGCTCAGAACTATATTAACTGAATGATATGAATTTGTTGTACTTATGTATATAACAAAAATGAGTAACATTTAGACTAGCCTTGTCGTAATGAACATCAAAAATCACTTTATCGTAAATGTAAAGCTAAATGTTTGGAAACTAATAAACTTCCATAGAAATACATTTTTTACTTTCATTTCTTGCTTCAATAAATCTAATACGTTATAATTAAATTAATATGTTGATGTGTGTTATTCGAATAATCAAACTAATTTATTAAGTTTACGTGAATCTTTATGTATAATAAAATATTTATTTGGTTATTTTTAAAAATTAATTTTATAATTTCTATTATAAAATTCACCAGTCTGCTTGGAATAACACACGTGTCATTATAATACATCTAATTTAATTTTTTTTTGTTCAGTGGGCGTTGTAAAGGTACTTTTGTCTTTTGGCTTCACTATGTTGTTATAAAAATTAAACAATCTAGAACGATGCATAATTGAACTTAGATGAAGCTCAGTTTTCATATATTTAAAATTTTATAAGTTAATCATGGATCTAATTATTTTTAATATCATTATTTATAAAAGGTAAATACTATTTCTTATGTCTTCTTTGATGACTAAATTAAATTTATATATCTATGTAGGTAGGTAGATTATTGTAGAGATGTTTAAAACTTTTTTGTTTTTGTAAACAAGATTTCGAATAGTGAATTAATAAATTAGCAACTTTTTAATTATTGAGTATTTCATTATTTAAACTACGAGAAAAAATATAATAACTATTAAACAAATGTTTTAATTTAAAATCATAATAATTATTAAAAAGAGTTAGAAATAAAATTCTTATTGAACAAAAATATTTGAAAGTCGATATTATATTTTAATTATTTTTAAAAGTGTATTCCTGGACTATTAAATACAATAATTCTAATATAATCATACATTTAATTTTAAATTGCAAAATCAAACTTATTTGGTTAATAAAGTATTCTAAAAATAAAATAAAAAAATACTTTATATAATAAATATTAATTTCATTTTTATTAAAAGAATATATTTGTTTCCTAAGATACGTTTTTAAAGTTTATTTTTTATTATTCTACACTATTTTAATAAAAACATTTTAAAATCTGCAAGTATTCCTGGATTTAACATATATATATAACTCCATAAAAATAGTTTTATGTAAAATATTTTAGTGGTTAATATAGATCAAGTGTAAATTAATTTTTTTTAATATATATTTAAAATATATTGATAATATATGTATACATTAATTTATTTAAGGGATTTTTTATATTAATATTATTTTTTCGTTAAATCCAAGGTTCATAAAAAAAATATGATATAATAATCTATTATTGATTTTCGTTGAAAATTGTTTTTTTACAAAGATTTTTTTAAAATTAAATGTAGATTTTTCAGATAATATTAAAAAACTTACATATGTTTAAGATTAAACAAAGGACAATAAAAATAAATGTTTGAAATTGGATAATCAAAAATCACGATATAAAAAAAAAATCATAATGTCATCTTTTGTTTTAATTGTACATAGAACAGTAATAATCTTTCTATTATTATCGTGTAGTATTATTAGGCAAAGTTATTAAGCGCTAGAAAATATGAAATGTTGTTATTGGGTATGTGTTTACGGGTGTCGCTTTCCGGTACCGTGTGGGATCCAAGAGGTGCCTTTTCTAATGGGGTGTATATGCGTGTGCCAAGTATAGATCAAAAACATATACACATATATAATTATATCAGTAAAGCGCCCTGTGTTCGTACATAAGCAGCACGTGTATGTCTAATATTGCAGCCAGATGGTATCCTTTCCGCCCAAAACTCACACCCTCGCAAACCGTGTAATCGTGTAGGAAATTTATTTTATCGACAGGTATTTATAACAATCATAATGTTTCAAGTAATAGAAACTTTCAAATAAGAACATCTTACTTAAGAATTATTAGTCTAAATGCATTTTCTTTTGTACATACAACTTATTAATACATAAAAAACGAAATCTACTTTTGGAAAAAATTGAGATGAATGTAAAAATATTAAGTAATTGTAAACAACAGTGAGATGTATTGAAAATATTTTTATAGTAAATTTCTCGATTGAAAAATATCAAAGACTACAAGTTTTTAATTGTAATCTAATCAAAGAAGTTGAAGCAAGTATAATTAGTTTTTCAAACATGCAGATTGAGGAAAAACTCGTTTTGTTGCATTAAATGCATTTTTTAAAAAGATGTTTAATGCTTTTTTTCACCTAGATATAGCTATTTCATACTATGAGAACTTACTAGTGTGTTTTGTACATCGAAAGAAAGCAAAGCGAATAGAAGAATTCAGCATTTCGCGTCATTACTCCCCTAGCCGAGTAAAGGGAAGGTATTTTCTTTTTTGACAAGGTTTACATGCCCGTTAAAGGTCATGAGTACTAATTTGTTGAATACCGTCGAATTGGTTGTCAGAACAACAATATAAATGTTAAACAACATAAATGTTGAACTTTTTATTTTCGTATAAGAATTCTATATTCTACTTACCAAAGTAATTCAAGTGTATTCGTTTAATACCGTGTAAATATGCTGATAATAATTAACAAATGAAAAATATTATTTCAATATAATACTGTAATTTTATTCAAAAATATCTTTCACAAAAGCTTAATAGCTTTAAGTACAAATAACAAAACAAACGTTCTGTTATTTTTGTTTGTCATTGTAAAGATAATTACGAGTTATCATAATGTGCCTGAGTTCTCTTCATTTCGAATTGTTCCCAAACAAACAAAGCAGGGGAAATTTTATAACAGCATCCTTTAGTAGTCCCCGTTAGTAATTATTTTCTAATTAGTAGAAACCGCTTGGTCTGCACGTAACCTTTCTTGTATTAATAGTTGTTTTTAATAGAAGGATTATTTATCTGGGATTTGTTTAAAGTTGTTTGAATTATTATCTTTTTGAAAATCCTTGGAAAAATCAAAGTTGTCAGAAGATATTTGTAATCTATTATCTACGAAAAATATAAGATAAGAAAACATAAGAAGATCAGTTGCAATTATTTGTATGAATTAAATGAAGAATTCAATTTGAAAAATAGTAGATTTTCTTTGGAAAATTGTTTATAATTACTATTTAATGTGTTCAAATTAAAAAAGAAAAAATAATAATTAAAAAAACCTAAGAAAAGTATATTAAAAATATATCAATGTATAAACACATCAAACAATAATATTTTTGCATGAATGCAAAACGAATTTGCGAAAGCTTAAAAAATATGATATTTGTGGATAAGATATCAAAGAATGTTATTGAATACATTTTGTTATTGGTGTTCTGTTTTATATAAATCTCACTTATAAAAAAAATGGTTCAACCTATACAAGAAAAATTCAAGCAGCATCTTTAATTTAATTCGTAGATTGTAAATATCCCATTTTGCACTATTCTATTTGTATTGAAAAACTCTATGTTGTTAAAAATATAAACCCGTTTTGTTAATTTTTTTTAATTACATTGTTAGTTTGGCTTACCATCAGTTAAAAGCGCACCATACAAATAATTACCGTAATAGTAGGTTATAATTTTTTGTTTAATTAATATAAGAGTATAAACGAACACTACAAATAATATTTACATTAAATATATTACTTAACTAGTAACAAAATGGGTTCATGTACAACAACTTAATTACCACGAATATGTTATAAGTGAAATAGTGCATAAAAATGCTCTTAACTTGCAACGTTTACTTAATAACTTAGTTTTGTAAAACGTAATAGAAGACTATAAAATAGTGACAAATGTGAGTGGTGGTCACAAAGGGTACGCGTTTTCATTATCCAAATGGATGTTTTGTCGTTAGTTGTTATTTTACCAGGAAAAAAGTATAACTTAACTATGTAAAATTATTGCTGGTAAGGGTAAGATGGAGTGTATTTCAGATAAAAATGTCTCATGTTTTCATTTAATTTTCATATCTGTAAGTAGTAATATAATTATAAATAGTTGTTATTGTATACATAGAATGGTATACGGTAATTGCTATCCAAATCCAGGTTATTGTTTCCTTTATTTACTAGCAATTCAAATTGCTCCCTGCAGGGATTATCAAAGGAAATTCACGTAAGCTGAATCATTTGCAAAGTACATATTAGAGCCGCCAAATTACATTTCCGAAAACTTTGTTCAAAGAAATTTCACATTGTTATAAAATAAAATAAATTCTTTTAAATATTTTTTTCCGACCGAATAACAATAGAAACATTGTGATTTTTATGCGGTAGGTATCACGTGTATAGCATAAAAAAAACATTGGATTGTGTTGGCAGTTCTGTCTGGAACTAAATTAAACGCTTAGAATTTTTTACCAAAACATAAACAGAGAGAAAAACTGGAGATAAATATGTCACGAATATCTGAAATATTTTGATTGTTTCACTACCATCTTAAATTATAAAATCGTTTAAATTGTATTATAGCAACGTATCGTTATCATTATAATTCTTTTACGCTGAATTGAATGTAATAGTTTAGATCAAGCGGAGTTTAAACCGTTTTGGTAAAAAATTTTAATGTAAAGATTGTTACGAACATATTTTTAGATGTATAAAATGTAACAAAATTAGTTCGCCTAATATATTTAAAAACACATGGAGTGTACATGTTTAAATTAAAATGTAGCACAAATGTACACGTTCCACACAACTTTTCCATAAATCGTTCTCTCGAAGATCATTTCCTCTTTTTGTTACTAGATTAATTTTTCTGTAGCCGAGTTTGTTGTATTTATATATTTATTTTGTCGAAGAGTAAGCAAATTATCACCTATGGTTAATTTTATCTAAAATGAATAAAGAATGAATATATACATGTGTTTTGAATTTGTAGAAAATTATTTGTGTAATGTGCATTAATAATGGTTGAATAGTGATGCATATTTATTGGAAGTAATTTCTCACTTAAAAATATTAGTATGTAATAAATATTTGAGCTAGTTACCCTTTGGTAATTTGTGGTTTTACGGTTTTTGTACAGAACAAAATATATGTTTTATTACACTTATCTGTCTATTAACTAACAAATCGTTGCTAAGGTTTTATGGAATACCTGAATAATTCTAGTATTTGTATATATGTATTTAATTGATTTATATTAGAAATACTCATTAGATATAGTAATTTGGAACGAATAGATGATGTCAATTGAAGTAACAGTCGATTTTTGCAAAATTAGACTATTTCTATCATTAACTTTAGCTTGAAAACTATTTTCACAGTGTAAAAACAGAGAATTGTGTGAGTTTAACATAATCAAATGCTATTTTTTTAAAAGTTAGTTGTTAGCGGTTTTATTCTACCAATTTAATATTATTAACACGCGCTGAACATAATTCTCATAAATGGTATTGGATGAGAGTTGATGTAAAGAAAACGTTAACGCAACGCGATTTCTTGACTCAAATGGTGCAGTTGTTTGATGGATAACGCTCACGTGCCAGTTAATAGCTTCTCACCCTTCCTATAAAACTAACCTTAATAGCACACGTCTCGAGGGTAGTTTTCTTAGCGATGTTGCCTGCACAATAAAGTCTATCTTTTTGGGTTGTTCAACTACTCATTTTTTCCTTTGTCCGTTAACATTATCTGGTCCACCTATTGTAATAATACATATTGGTATTATTTAACCACATCTTGTTGTTTGGTTTTGTAAATATGTAGTTTTAATCATACAGTTTACAAAATATTAAAGTTATACTTTAATACATTCTATTTTCATAAAAATTAATATGTGCGTTATAAATTTTAATGCAGAAACGCGTGTATACATACACGCATTTCTGCATTATTAAATTCCATGCCAAAAATTGAGCTCTATTTTAATTAAATAAAGATTGTACTGTGCAAGAAAACTTTATTAAATTTTATAATAGTATTAATATCTGCTCTATAGTGTTTGATTATATAATTTAAAATAAATTGTATGTTAAGTGTAATTCTTCTTTACATAAATAATATTCGTATCTACTAAAATTTTTACTTACTATTTTTAATGATAAAGTTGACTAGTTATAAAGGTATTTTATACTATCATAAAATCTTGTTATGCTGGTTAGATTTACTTATAAATATTGCATCCTTGATAATCATGTTTTGTTGTATCTATAAGCATATATCTTCCGTCTGCCGCATGATAAGCTTTCGAAGCAATAAAGATGAATTTTGGTTAATGGACTGAACAGTTGCCCTTAATTTCGCAGTGTGACCTTCACTGAGCGAGAAACGATGAGGTAATTAAGATATTTGAACAACCCATTGTAAGTAATAGAAACAAAACTTTTGAGATACGAAATTTGTTGTTTTAGAAACGTTAACATGACATTAGTATTCAATATTCAATGAATGCTTTTTATTTTCTTTCTAATGTTTACTTTCCCTAACTACTAAGTTTTCAAGCCTAAAAGTTTGAGACTCGAGTTATGTGTAATAGAAAATAGTAAAATTTCTAGAGTAGCGACAGTAACAAATATAAGTTGAACTTAATGGATAATAGTGGCAAGTTGTACCCATAAACTTTTTGGCCGCATCTTGTAGCATAAATAATTTTATCAGTTTATAAAATTTCAGAGTTTATGATGTTCATGATTCAATTGATTTTCGATTGCTTTTAGTTTAGAGAAATCTCAATTTTGATTGGATATTTAGGAGTGAAATATATTCTCTTAATGAAAATTAATGACTTATCAAGAAAACACATTAATTATGTATTTTAAATAAGACGAGAGACAGTACTTTACGCGTACTCTCATATACAAGTATTTGACTATTGATAGTTTAAAATCGCGCATGTTGATTAATTCTGTAAATGACCAGGATGTATTTTTAACTCATCTAAAGTTAAGTTATAAAAAAATATTTTAAATTCACAAAGGCACTTTTTGAACAAGGAAAGGGTCATTAGCTTTATGACATTATTCAGTTTTTTAATTACATTTTAATGTGTATTGTACTATGGCCCACGGGATACCCATGCGATTGTCAATGTTTTTGTATTGTTTTTATACGAGGGAAGCGACAGTCTGAATGCTATGGTACATGAACGTAATATGCATAATATATATTGTTTAATTTGGAGATTTATTATCATTTTTGATTAATTAAATAAAATGTTTCGTTTATGGTGTCTGAATAATTTAACACAGAAAGAAAATTAGTTGTTTTTTAAGGATGAGGGTAAAATACTTTAATGATACTAAGTACTTAATGTTTAATAAACATAATTGAATACAAATAGGCCTGTTTTTTAGTTAATAAACAACTGTTTTCTAGTTATTTATGCAGTAAAACTATTTTTGTTAATAGTCAATTAAATTCTAGCTTTAGTAAATAGATCAGTTTATATATCTAATAACTAGAATAGGTTATAATTATTTTCTACATTTTATACTATTTGTGTTGTTATTTTATAATTTTAAACATATAGAACAATTTAAACATTATCTTTTATTTGCTCGAATCAATGGCTTTGGATTGAAATTGATTTGATAAGTTAAAATTTTAAATTCATTTAATAAATAATTTTTTTTGTTAATGAATCATGTAACTGAAATTGCTTTTATTTATTTGTTAAGTATTTTCATTGATTATTTACCACTATATCAAACTAAAAGAGTTTTGATGTTTATTAAATAACAAGAACGAGTGATACATAGAACAATATTACTATCGCTTATATTCTATATTTTAATAAATAAAACCCTTTTAAATGTGTGATTAATAGCTAGTACTGTAATCCATAACCATAATAATTATTTTATATCTGTGCAAAAAACTTTCATAAAATCGTTTGATTCAAATTAAGTATCACATAACAGATACAAAATTATTATTATTGTACAGAAAAACATTTGGTCATAAATATTTTAAAAACGCTTTGCAAATATTTTTATTTTGAGGCTAGGTACGAACAAGTCAAATAGCTATAAGTTAAGTTAAAATGTTAAATTAGTTACACTTTTTTACTTAACTAGCTAGTTGTTTATCTTCGATACGAAACTGAGAAAGTATTCGTTTTATCAAGAAGTGTTATTTTAGACCTGTTTATGAAAATTTTAAGCTCTCACTGTAGATCATTATTTCAAAACAAAACAATTTTTAACCTAATTGAACCTATCGTCGACAAAAATTGAAAAAAAGCTTTAATTTTAGAAATTTAGAAAAATATCTCAAAATTACGCTACCGTAAAATATTTTACTTCCCAAATTTTTTTCTGCATTTTAAAACTGTTATAACTTTTTAAAATAAACTGTTTATAATGAAATTTACAGCACAATATAAAAGAGACAATAAGCTTTCTTTTGCTATACTATTTAAGAAAATTCCTAAGTATAGGGAGAGCTTTAAAAAGACCAACCACGCATGAATATAATTTTTTTTCAATTTAATTTTTGAAAATGTTCCGGAAGGTCTGATAAATTCTTACTTATAATTAATCAAAGTTTTTGAAATATACTACAGTATTAATAAAAATTATTTTTACGATTATTCTACTATGATATTTTAGCAATAATTTGATGTTTCGCTGATATTTTAAATTAACTTTATTTTACAATTTAGAAATAATGACTAACTTGGCCAGCAGGTCGGACCAAGAAACCACCTTTTAGGAGCACAATAATTGTAGTGGTTTAACTCGCTCTAAATATAAATTTGTATCGCTCCATAAAAAGAAATGACGAGCAAAATAAAAAGGTCTAAAATCAGTTTTATAATCCGGAGTTGTTAATCATAATTGTCCCCTTGCTCCCGTGGCCAGTTTACCTATATGGTCCAGCTTTGATTTTAAAATTTTGGCCAAGGGCGTTCTTAATATATTAATTTTCTTTTCATAACAAATATAATTTTTACTTTAAATTGTCACTTTTATTAGTCATTCAAACAAGACCCAAAAATAATTATTTCAATAAGTTGTGGTAATAATTCACTTGGTAACATTTTAAGTTGTAACAATGTCATGAATATTGAGACGTTTTTCAAATTTAAATTTAAAGTTTATATCTAACAGTGAAATGGTCCATTATATTGTACTGTCTGAAAGAGTATAAAGCCAAAAATCAACCTAACGAGTTTTGGTCACTTAAAATAGAAAAGGAAAATGGTATTCCTCCTTTTGTAGGCAGTCGCTTCACCAACAATATATTCCGCCAGTAATCGAGCTTTGAACCAAAGACTACTGACCATAATGACTAATGACGCAGCTGGTTTAACCCTCTCGACCACGCGGCGCCACATCGACCTATAATGATAATATCATAATGTTATGTATGTATACCTCAGAAGTGCAATAAATTATGATTACCAATAAAACCTTCGTAAAAAAGTTTTTAATTTTTTATTTGACCATCATTTCCTACATAGCATATACAATTGATTTCATTTTTATATAAAAAAATTAAATATTATTATAGTGGAATACTATAATATATCAGATGACCGACAACTAATGTAAGTATTTTTATTAATTATACAACCAATAATTAACCTTATTGTACATGTGAATTTGTAGCACACGGAGTATACAATTTGCGAACTTAAAATTTTAAAATATCAATTTGGCCTCTAAACTACAACCCATCTTATTTCAGACTTTGAATATCCAAATAAGAGTTAAGAACCTCCCACCTCGTTCCGTCTTACATTGTAGTCTATACATACCTTTAAAAATATTGAATATACGACCCTGATATGAGCTACTATTTACACTGTTCTCATAAAAACTTGTACAGTATCTTAAGTATTTAACCTATATAATCTTCAATTCTTCAGATGAACATGTAAGTACATATTGAAAAATAAAAAATCTCTTGCATTAATGATTTGTCACGAATCGGAAATAAACTCCATACCCAACTAGTAAATAAATTGTTCACAAAATGTTTCATTTTGATTGAATATTTGCTCTTGGAGTTTCTACTATTTGTGAAACATACAAAATAAATAAATAAATTGAAGTTCTTTAAATACTGTTTAATAGTAAATAACTAATTAAATATTTTTTCGCTATTCCAATTATATTTCAAGTAAGAATACTTTTTTGTTTATTGTTTTGAACCATAACAAGTATTTTAATTGTTTAACGCCCAGGGGTCTAATGTACTAAAACTCGTCTTTATTATTATCGTATTATACAAGAATTATAACTATTAAACCAAGTTTTCAATTGACTATTTTATAATTGTTTTTAGGTATATGATAAGTAAATTTTTTTATTAAATAATTATCTTATGATAACTATATATTTTTTTTTTTGAAATTTTTGTATCAAAATATGTTGTGATAGCACCTTTCCTATTAAACGATTATTGACTATAAGGTATTGAAAGTATAGTGGGTAATGTTATTAATAAAATTAAAAAAATACAGTTATTTGAAAACTCGCTTACAATAAAATTAATTCTTAGTCTAATAATAATTCTGTTAATTAATCTACAGTTTTAAACGACCCAACCAATATTTAAAATTATTTTCTCAAACTATGTTGACACCTATACATGTATAACAACAAAAATGTCGAGTAATAAAATATTATAAAGTGTTAAAATAGTTTAAAAAACTTCAGATTTTTTTTTTGAATAACTTATCACGAACAAATGAAATAATTTAGAATTGAGGCTTGATGACTTTATTAAAAAACCTTGGAATTCATTGTGTTCCCTCTTTTAAAATTTCTATTACAATAGACCACACTTTAAATTGCTTTAGAAAACGAGAAAATAATACTAGATTGGTAACATTACATTTAAAAGATATAATCAAACAATAGGCTAAGGTTAAAAAATTATTTATGACAGAGTTTTGTAAAATTTTTGATGGGTATGTTTTTTAGCAATGTCGATCTAAGAATGACCAATTCAAAACTTTAATCAAAATTCCATTAAAGCTGGCAGAACTATTATTGTTACTATTCAACATCTGTAAGATATTCGATAGTGCTCCGTTAGTATAACATCCTAAATCCTTTTTCTTTTTTGTTGGTACTCGTCGAGTCAACAATACAATGTAATTTATAAAGAAACCAAGAGATTGTGTAGATAAAAATTTATGTGTACAGTTGAAAAGTACATTGTCTGAATGGTATTTACTTACTTACATTGTATGTAAAGATTAATTAAATGTAAATATCTCAATCTAATATCAGAATAGAATTTTACGTGGATGGTAAACAGTGGGTTTTATATATAAAAGTGTAATCAGCTAATGTAGCGCGTGCTCTGATGTGCTTTTATTGAGTAACCAATCTAAAGAAATTAGAAATATGTTAATAAAGTAACTAATATTAAAACTCTTTCTGAATTTTATTAGTTCTCAGAAAACTAATAAATACATTTTTACAACTCATATGACAAAAAGAAGAAATCAAAATGCGTGATTAAAATTATACTGTATGGTAACTTTACAAAACAGTATAATTTATGTATAAAAATTGATTTATGTGCTTAACAGATATTAAATTTTCTTTATAATCTTATAATCATTTTAAGGTAAATACATAAATTGCTTTATTTATTAAAAAAAAACGATTTTAGAAGTTATTAACAGATTTGAATTAGTTTAGTATATTGAATTTCTAATTGATCAATATGAACAAATATTTTAAGTTTAACTCAATTATGGATGATGTGAAATTTAATATTTTGTGAACTTTTAAATAATAAAATAATCAATCATATAATTAAATAAAAATTTAATTTTACTGATGATATTAATTATTGATGTTTAATGTAATGCCTGTTACGTAATTCTTTACAAATATCCAATGACTGTCGTTGGGATAACTATAAAATTAATAGTTTTTCTTTAAACTAGTTTTTATTAGTAACACGTTTTATCGTGTTTTTGGAATTATACAGAAGTTGATTTAAAGGAAAGAACATAGAAATTTAGTTCTGTTCTTGTTAATTCAGCGTATTCTTTATCATTTTTACTTAAAGTGGAAAACTCAATATGGTGTAAATAAACCGTATTAAAATATAGCTATAAAATGTTTAAACTAAATATTTTTAGTGCTGTAGTACAGGGTATGTTATGTGTACCTAACTCTCGATTTTATGAGACAATAACCAAATATATATATTTAAAAATTAAAAACTGCTATTAGCAACATATTTTTTTTCAATTTCATGAAATTTATTAATAATAATCTTCATTAATATAAAATTATATAAATTATTAATATTAAAATGTTAATATAACCCATCTTATTTNTTCATTAATATAAAATTATATAAATTATTAATATTAAAATGTTAATATAAGATTCATTGAACTTTCAGTCATAGTTGTTTCTGTTTAAACAATATTGACGGATTATTAAAAAAAAATTTTTCTTAATCAATAATAAATATTGTATTTTTATTAATTTTTTTTTAAACTGAAAATTAAATATTTATTCAATACTTCTATAATATTGCAAAAAAAATGAATCAACTCTACTTGTTATGATTAATTGAATTTTAGTTGATATTCCATCGGTTATAATTAAAACATTATAAAAGATTAGGATATAATTGCACTACCGCATTTGACTATATTTAATTATAAACATAATGAATTAAATTGCGCATCATAAGTCCAAACTCTTATAATTACTACCATAAAATTACAAAAAGTATAAAATCCTTGAAATTAAAAATAGAAAGAATCTGCAGTTCTTTGTTGCAATAAAAGTTTTTATATTTACCATACTTTTAATACTACAATTTGTTTTGTTATTCATTGTTGAATATTCAGAGTTAAATACATCCGTGTCTGATTTTCAGAAATAATTTAAAAACTTGTTATGATTAAAGCATAAATAAAATAAAACATAGTTTTAAAATTTTCATAACTATCATAAACCACAATTTTCTTTTACATTTAAATTCCTATACAATTTATTTATTATTATTTACTGTACAATGTTCAAACAGTTCAATAATGTTTTATTTTAAAACTTTATTTATTTTTTTTTAAATAAAAATATTATTCGTAAGTATGATATTGAAGTATATTGATAGACAAAAACTTTTTTAAGAACACACGTTAGTATTGAATGCGATGTAAAATAAAACTTTTATAATGATGCAACACTCTAAAGAAATCGCATTTATAATAAATAAATATTTTTTTGTTGGTTAGTTGTTCAATAATATAGACAAATAACAAGTCGTTAGAGTGTGCATAGTTATATGATTTGGGCAATATTCATTTTATAACTTAAAATTTTATTAAACAGTACTTTGTTTAAAATAGAATTATCAGACTAGAATTACTGAATCATCAATCAAATAATATCAGAACTTAAAACTTCACTGTAAATGATATTAACGTCTGTTTTAATGTTTTAGACATTTTGTAAAATATATTTTTAAATCTTAGTAATATCATTTCAAAAAATGTTTTATTTAATTTTTATACTACCATATATGTTTAAATATTTATATGATGTCATAAAACTAATTAACTGTATCATAGAAAAATATTTCAAATTCGTCAATTTTTATACTTCAAATTCTTTGTATTGTTATTGTATATTGATTTAAAAAAATGATATAGACCTAAATAAATTTCAATATACCTTAATTGAACTTATTTGAATATTGTACTTCTGACACGAATAAAAATACTGTCTGCACAAATATTTGTTCATTTAGAACTATTACCTATATTTTATTACAACGTGAACTAAGTACAATTCAGTTCCATCTATCATCATCTTTTGGTTGTTGATAGTTATTATTATTTTTTTATTCTTTCTTCTTTCATTCTTGATCATTAATCTTATTTTTCTTTTACTTCGGTTGGCCATAAAAAACTAGCATTAGTAGATTGGTTAGTGAGAGTGTATAGATGGGAGGAAATAAATGTCATTTTTCGACTATTTTAACTCCCTTAGACGACTACATAACATGCCGGATGATTTTTAACCTTCGAGAAGGTTTTGTCTATTCTTTTTTTAACGGCTAATACATCCGGCGGAGCTGTTTTTAAACGAATCATTAAGTGTTTATATTTAAGCCTTATGTCAAGGTGTTAAAAAGTAAGCGTAGGTACAACTTAATTAGTTAAAATACATTATTATTTCAAGTTGTACGACATAGTTGTTAAAAAACATTTTTTTGGATCACATAGTTTTAAGTTCTACTAACAAATGAATGTGTTTAAGTATAAAAAAAGGAAATTTACGTCGGCATATTATAATAATTACATATATTTATATAATATTATTTCTGTAATATATATTAATTTATTAATTATATAGTATTTGATTTTCTTTTGAAATTAAAAGGTAACATTTTAAAGAAAATAGAATTAATATTAATAACTTAAATCAAATTTTACATATTGATTTCAATATGTAAAAAAATATACCTTATTTTCTTTATTGTATGGCAACTTTAATATTTATTAAAGTGAAAATTGCAAAAAAATAAGTGGCTTTCTGGTTTAAAGGTAATATTTGTTTTTTTCTTAAATCACTGATCTATCCATCAGATTGGAGACTTTTTCCATGGAATAAAATGACTTTTTAAAAAATGATAAATGGTCTCGATGGTTGAAAGACGTTTAACTTTTTCTGCAATTTTTTCAGAATTAAAAATTGGTTTCTTCATTAGTGTTTCATCAATAGAAAAATAATCGATTAAGCAATGTCAGAATATTTTTGAGAGGTTTAAAATTATCGTTAAAATATTAGTTAATTTTGTAATTTTTAATTTGTTAGTCACAAGTTGTGATGTAATGGGTGGCTAATTTTGACGTGACATTTTTTTCATTATATTTTCATAAAAAAACCGATTAAATCTTTACATTAGTTTTAATTATAAATAAAATTAAACTGTGTAAAAAGAAGTTATATTATATTGTAACTCCCTTTTAAAAACTAATTGAAAAATGAAACGGCCATAGTTCAGTTCCTATTTTAAGAATTATTATTAATCTCCATTAAAATATTTTTTAATGTAACGTTTTTAGAAAAAATAATAAAAAGTACTTGATGCCACAAATTTGTTTTGCTTTACTTAGCCTTTTTATAAAAAAATTTTCTCGGGTTGCTACGTTACTTAAAACTTGTTAGATGAGACGAAGCTAATCGTTTACGGTGTCTAGAACAAACCCTGTTCCTAAACTATTATTATGATGGTTATTAATATTAAATCACGTTGCTTCTTATGTCTAAAGTTACCATGACCACAAAATTAGCGAACTCAGGTTAATTTAACAATATCTAACTTTTTAAGTTTACGTCGGTTTAATGCGTGTTGATAGGTATAACTATAAACAGGTTTATTCCTAGTTGCTTTAAAAACAATTACTAGTATCCACAAACAGTTTTCAGTTGTAATAATTCGTTGTTCAGTTTACACTTATGTCTCGATTAATAGAAACAATAATGTATATATTTTTTTTATTGTTCATAGTAATGTAATGAAAACTTATTGCACGTATATGAATTATTTACATTAAAGTTTAAAACTTGTAGTATTTACATACTAAATACGGTTCATGTTTGTCCATAAAATCTTTGTTGTGTTTATTTATTTAAATTTTGTTCGTTACAGTAAGTCTTAATTTCAAACAGTACTAATATGAATAAATTAAGTACATTTAAGTTAAAATAATTACGTGAAAAATATATTGAACGCCTAAAAATTCCTCAAAAAAATAGATATTTCTTTTACAAAATCAACAGCACTTCAATCGAATCGTGATCAAATTAATTTTAGTAATAGTTATTTTACTATTAAATTTTATTTTTATTTCACTTTATTTAATAGTTATTATTGTACATAATGAAAAACCTTTGACCTTCTAAACTACCGATAGCTTAAAACATAATATTATTATTTATAAAATATAGCAAAATGGGATTAGAAAAAAAATTTTAATGGATACATTTTTGTACAGCCATCAAACATTAAATATATGAATAGTCTTTCCTTTTTAGTTACTTATAATTGTATAATTAAGTGATTGTGTTTTGTTACTTGTGGTTTCTTTTATTATGGGTTTTTTACTTAAATCATGTCTAAGACAATTATTTTTAAGGTAATTTGGGTTTATTTAATTTGAATATTCAAAAAACCTTAAAAAAAACTCAGTAACAGATTTGAACAATAGAGAAAAGACAATGAAGAAGGATTATTATAACAAAGAATTAATTGTTTAATAATAACAGAACAGGATTATTAATTGTAATTTGTAAGATACTTTTGGAAAAAAATCACTTTTTTGTGGTTAAGGTTTTCAAACTTTCATATCAACAAAAGAATAAGCTAATTAGTAAAAAGTAAAAAGTTTAATGTTTGTTAACGATGAAGGATTTTTATAAATACAAACAAAATAGGAATAAATTTAATAGCTTTAAAATATATATTAATACATCATATGCCAGGGATTAGTAATAGAAACCTAAAATTCGGTTTTGAATATGAAATTCTTTGAAAATTTAAAATCCATATGAAACCAAAAAAAAACATTAATAACCGAAATTTTAGCATAGTTTTTATTTTGGTATTAAAGTTTTTGAGAGACATGTTTATTAAACAATTTTATATTTATTTATTGTTAGTATTTTTAAATGTATTAATATTTTTTATTTAATGTTAAGTTCTCATTTAAGTGATAGAAAATAATTACAATTCGAAAATGTAATGAGAAGTTTTTCTTTGAAAATACGACCCATTTAATGTTTATTTTTAATCAATTAGATATTTTGTAATGTTATGCCATTACTAAAGTTCATATCTTATAACATTGGTATATTATATTTTTGAAAGATTTTAAAGATACCTACGTTATAAATTTATTTCAGAAAACCAGTAATCTACATGTGTTGCATATTTCAAAGTTTAAGTGTTATCTTACAAATTTTGTTTTTTAGTATTATTTCAGTACCGTAATAGAAAAAAAATTCAAGGAGGTTAAAACATGTATTTTTTTTTACAACTATTGTAACAAAAATCTTTTTTAACTAAAGCACATATTTATTTTCAATTAAATTATTGAAATGTTTGGTAAATAATCGACAAGTCAAACTTTTTCAAAAAATAACTACTTTTTTTTTCTATAGATTCAGTAGAAAAGAGATTTTATATTCCTATTAATTGTAGAGCTGTTTAATTTAGAATAAAACATAATACAATTGGTTTATCTTGAAAAATTAAAAAAATTGTCTTATTTCTGTTTCATTAAGCCTTACAATTAATATATATTACGTGTACTTATAGCTCATATTAAAAGATTTATTCAGTTTTAACTCTAAACTCTCTAAATTTCGATTCAGAACGAAAGGGTCCTAAATTTTACTGAAGAAAATATGTTAAGGAAATTTTTTATGATTCCTTTTTAAAATTTTTTTTGATATTTTGATTGTATTTGGAAACTTAAGAAGCCATAGAAATATACTAAACCAAAGAAGCTAAAAAAATGTATTAAATTTAAAGAAGCCATAAAAATACTGGTGTTTAAAAGAAGTCATTGATATGCATAGATATGGTTTATATTTTACATTTCATATTATTATATAACTATACAGCAAAATATTTTTTCACAAAAATTGTTTTTTTTTTAGTTGCCCAATTTCTTCTATAAGTATTATCATCGGGAGAATTTTTAATTTTATATAGATTTAAAGAATACAAACGTTCCAAAACAATATCAAAAAAAAATTGACACACGTAGATGGTTTTGATCAAACACTTCCTGTACTTAAATTTCCCATTTGATTTTAATGTATAGCATATCAAAAAATAGTATATTATCTATCTATAATTAAATAAAATTTAGGTTTTTTGCCGAATTAATCAGGAAAATTTGTCCGTGATAGCTAAGATTTTCATGGTTAGACACAAAAATACGCATTTCATGGTTAATACAAGACCTCTCAGCTTTGCATCGAAGATAAAAAGGTTAATAAATATGTTTAAATCAACACGGCGTTTAATTAACGTTTTTCAATTATGTAACTCACTCACGAATTCTATTGTACTAAAAAGAATGAAATATTTATTACTTTAAAATTCATTTAAAACTGTTTTAAATTTTTATTAACTGAAGCCGAAATATCAATAAATTGAAATACCTAATTCCCTACCAAAACCGAAATTATTAAATAATTTAAAATCAAAACTACCGCAATACGAAAAAAAATTTCGGTTCTTAGCCCTTTTATAAATGTCATATATTTTAATTTTAAAGATCTTTGACTTTCAAAAACTTTTACATGTGCCATTCAGTGGCATAAAACTCGAGCGACATAAGCAAAAATGTAATTGCCTTTCGTTAAATTACTGAGCTCAATCGACTAAAACTTTACTAATTTAGATAAAAAAAAACGGTTATAATTATTACCCAGATAACTAATATCATCATCAAATAACACTTTAAATATCAATCCAACATTAAAATAACTAAAGATCCTTCAATTAAGAAAATTAATTTTTCCTACCTATCATCTACCTAAAAAATTACATCAGAATAATTAAAAAATGTTATTGTCATTAAAAGTATGCGAGCTCTTTGGTACATTTTAGCTCGATGCGAAACTGAGAAGGTATTAGTTTTACTGTGATGCGTTTTTTTTTTTATTTTTTTAAATTTTTTTGTGTGTCTGTGCACGCTCAATCTTAGCTATCGCTGGACCGATTTTAATGAACAATACGTCAATAGATCACAAATTGTATCTAGTCGAAGACATTACCCTCAAAAATTGAAAAAATTTCCCTCATTCTCCGTAAACGGAAGAAATCCCCACAAAAATTACAATTTTAAAAATTGGTAATTTTCGACATTTTTTCAATTTTTTTTCTTAAAACTGCCATAACACTTTTTAAAAATTACCGAATCAATATAATTATTTTTATATATAAATACCTTAGGTATTTACCTATCATTTGATATATTTTTGTGGACATTTGACCCTTTATCAGCCTACAGGAAGGGTTTTAAAATGGCAACTTTTTCAACTTAACTTTTGAAAATGATCTGAGAAGGTATTTTTTTCTGACTATCATTTATTTTCTCTGCTCTAACTTTATCTACTTTTTTTAACGATACGTCAAATGATTACGATTCGTATCTAGTTGAAGATATTACCCTCAAAAATTGAAAAAAAAATTCTAATCTATCAATTAAACAGTTACTTATTCCATGTTCTCCATACAGACAAATAGAGTCATTCATTTCTAATGTTTTTAAAGTATTTATTGACGAATCAAGTCTGATAAGATAATAGGATTCAACTACAAAATAAAATTATTTTAATTTGTAATTTATTATTATTTTTTTCTTTATTTGTGTATACTACTACCAATCTATAATATTCCAAATTTTTTAGTAACATGTTGCTATGTAAAAAATTTCTAAAAAAAATGATTTTTAATTTCATCTGAATTTAACAATGGATTGTTACAATTATAATCAAATTTTATAATACGCTCTATTGAGTAGATCTTTTTAATAACTTTTATTGATTGGTTTATTTATTTAAATTGTAGAATCTCTTTAAACACAAAAAGTTACTAGGAAATTATTATATTATTTCTATTTAAGTGATCTATGACGATAAAAATGCAATTTAATATTGAGCTTTTCTGATAAATTTACTATAAATAGTAATTATAAAATTTCCTGTTTGCATATTAAACTTAACAATAAAATTTTTTAAATTTTCATAAAATTTTCAATTTAATGTCAATTTCAAACTTGCAAGTTGAGCTAAAAGTTATGGTTAAATTAATTCTTTTTTATTAGAAACTATCCCTAAAACAACTTTGAAGAACCAAAAAATAGGTTAAAAATAATAATTTGCACTGATTATTTTTAATATAATAAAAATCAAAATCAATAATTATTTGAAAACATGTTTTCTTTTTTTAAATTATTTTTTTATATGTAAATACTCATTTTTTAAAGATTAGTAATAACATCAAAACTTCGAAGTGATAGAAAAAAGTCTAATTGCTGATTTAAAAACCAGCGCGAAAAGTTAATTTAGAAAAGTATATTTTTTCTTTTAATGAAAGTGCCATGTAGTTCAGTGTATTTTTTCATAAGAAGCAAACAGTTTTTATCGAAAAGTATTGCATCAAGCCCGTTAAATTTTTATAAACGTTAATAGTAAAAAAATATACAACTACTTTATTATATTTATAATATTTCCGTAAATATTACAATTTTAAATCATTGAATATGAATTTCATACTAAATTTTATTACTATAATTATAATTATAGTAAAAATAATAATTTATTTATATATTATACTTTTAAATCAAAGAACCACTAATCAGGATATAATAAAGTATATAGGAATTAATTTTGTTTTTGGAATAATCCACCAATTTCTTAAAATTAAACACTATCTACAGATTTGTATTGAAGCGTTTCTTATGATAATGATTTTAATCACTGACAGATATCATCTACACTTGTCCCAAATATGCAACAATTATACTGTGGCATGACCCCACTGTGCTCATGTTTTTTTTACCTAAAATTGTTTATATGTCAAGTAATAATTTTTGTTTATGAAGTATATTTTTAAAATTTAATTTATATCATCCATAGATTATTAAAAACTCATGAACTATGTAAACGATACATTACACGCGTAACTTATTTTTCAACAATAACTCATGATATACATATTTCGTTTAATTAGAAACATATTCCAATTTTTTACTTTCGATGCGAAGGTATTGGTTTTACTATGATGTGTTTTTTTTTGTGTCTGTTATCACTTTTTCTCAGCTCTCACCGAACCAATTTCTTTCAACGATACGTCAAAAGATCACAAATCGTATCTAGTCGAAGACATTACCCTCAAAAATTGAAAAAATTTCTTTATTTTGACTTCACGGTGAAAACAGACATCAATAAAAATAAAAAAAAAACCTTGCACAGGGGGGTCGCGGCACAGTGGTGACGTGGCATAGTTGGATCAAGTAAATGATATCTGACAGTGATTAAAATCACTATCAAAAATAAACGCTTCGATGCAAATCTTTAGATAGTGTTTAATTTTAAAAAAATTGGTGTTTTATTCCAAAAGCTACTTGATCTGCTGGTTCCTTATTAATATCCTGATTAAGGTAAAGTATGTCGAATGAAAAAGGGTTTATTAAAAAATATTATTTCTCATAAAAAAATTGTGTGGATCCATAAACTTTTCAATAAGTTATAGCATAATAAAGTTAAAAATGTAAAATACAAAATCGAAAATGTTCACACAAAAATAGCATTCAGTAGCCATTTTCACCGTGAAGATAAAATAAAGTCCGAAATTTTTTTTTTGCATAATAAAGAATATTACATTAGCTTTAATTTAAGATATATATAAAAGTGTCAGACCTTCCGGAACATTTTCAAAAGTTAAGTTGAAAAAATTAATTTTTTTTGAAAAAGTTGTCATTTTAAATCCCCCCTTGTGGGGAGGTTCAGGGTTAAATTTATAAAAAAAATATACCAAACGAAAGGTAATGATATTACACATCTATAAGAAAAAAAATTATATTCATACGTTCATTTTTGAAAAAGTTACGGCAGTTTTTAGTAAAAAAAATTGAAAAAATTTCGAAAATTAGCGATTTTTAAATTTGTAATTTTTTTGGAGGTTTCCCCCATTTACGGGGAACGAGGGAAATTTTTTCAATTTTGAAGGGTAATGTCTTCGACTAGATACGATTTGTGATCTTTTGACGTATCGTTGAAAGAAATCCGTTCGGTGAGAGCTGAGAAAAAGTGGTAACAGACATAAAAAAAAAAAAAACACATCATAGTAAAACCAATACCTTCTCAGCTTCGCATCGAAGCTAAAATACAATTTTTGTAAAAAAAATCTTTTTTATATATTTCTTTTTTTACTTAAAACTGCTATAACTTTCTTGAAAATAAATAGATCACTATAATTTTTTTTTTATAGATGCATGATGTCTTTACCAATCATTTGGTATATTTTTTTATAAATCTGATCCTTTACCTGACTTTAGAGGGTATTCAAAATGATAACTTTTTCACAAAAAATTTACTTTTACACTTAACTTTTGAAAGTGTTTCAGAAAGCCGGAAACTTTTATATATATCTTAAATTAAAGCTAATATAATGCATTTTATTATGAAAAAAAAAAATTTCGGACTTTATTTTGTCTTCACGGTGAAAATGGCTACCAAATGCTATTTTTGTGTGAAAATTCTGGATTTTATTTTTTACATTTTTAACCTTATAATACTATAACTTATTGAAAATTGTATGGATCAACACAACTTTTTTATGAGAAATAATATTTATATCCCTTTTTCATTCGACATACTTTATCTTAATCAGGATATTAATAAGGAAATAGTAGATCAAGTAGCTTTTGGAATAAAACACCAATTTTTTTTAAATTAAACACTATCTAAAGATTTGCATCGAAGCGTTTANTCCACCAATTTCTTAAAAATTAAACACTCTAAAAATTTACATCGAATCGTTTTTTTTTGATAGTGATTTTAATCACTGTCAGATATCATTATACTTGATCCAACTATGCCACGTTACCACTGTGCCGTGACCCCTCTGTGCTGGGTTTTTTTAGTCTATTGTTATTGATGTTTTTAATATAAAACGATTATAAATTATGTACATGTGACACGAAAGATATTTCAAAGATACTTTTAAAAATATGAAAATTACAAAATTAGGTGCTCACAGCAAGTCTATTATATAATATTATTATAAGTAGTCATGTAATGACAGACGAATTGATTTTTGAAATAAAAAAAACCTTGAAAGATCAAAAAATAGATAATAAATAAGATGTCAATATAATAAATTATTATTGATTTAAGTTGAACAGTAAAACGGCATATTTTTATATTTACAAAAAGACTCTTTTTTTATGAATTTATAAAAAAAAAAATTTTTTTATATAAAAAAGTTATACAAAAAATATGTACTAGAGTCTGCGTGATTTGTTGTGTCTCTAGAAATTTACTGAACCCACAAAAAGAAAGTTTAAAAATTTAATAAGCAACTTTAAAATATTTAATCATTAAAGTGTTTTAATTTATATATATAATTTTTAATATTTCGTAAAAACTTTTAATCTATTATTTATATTATTATAATTATTTTAATTAATTATTGAATGAATCATTTTAAAACCGAAAGATAATATTTACAGTAGCAATTTTAATAATAATAATAATAATAATATATATCCATTCAATAATATTGTATAATAAAACGTTGCCAATACTAGAAAAAGTACTTAACGATTTTCAAATTTTTTTTAATGAAAAAATTCAGTAATATTATTCTGAAAAAAATATTTGCAAAAATTAGAAAATTTTTTTAGTTCTCCGTGAGCGTATTTTACCACGTTTGTTTAAAGACGTTGGAAAATTTTATTGAAATGCGTTGGTTTTTTTTAATCAATGTCCATAGTTTTTGATCGAATACTATATTGTGTGAGTGCATAGAAATTATAACAATGCGCACACACACATATATACATATAAACAAAATGTTATGTATATTTAAAAAATGGTATTATCAAATTGTATTTTAATGTTTGTAAAGATTTTTTTGTATACAACACTTAAAACTTTCTACCAATTTATCACGTCTTAGCTTATTGCCACTGATCTCCTCATTTCATCAACCTCGTGTGTCTCGTTTGACAAACTCGTATCAATATACTCTGTCTTATTCCTATTTATTCTTAATCCCTATTCTTCAAGAGCTGATTTCCACACCTCTAGCCTTTGATTAAATTCCTCCCTATATTCTCCTACTAACACTATATCATGAAGTAACAACATGCACCACGATACCTCTTTTTGTATTTCTTTAGTAATTTTATCTATCACTATAGAAAATATGTAAGGGCTTAAAGTAGAATCTTGGTGTACTCTTACTCTAACCCAAACATTTTCTGTTACTCCTCATACACATTTTACCCTGGTACAAGTGCCATTATATAATTCTCTAATATAATAATATACATTTTTTTCTAATTAATGCCCCTCACTTTAAGACCTTTATTGATACTTTTATCATACGCTTTCTCCAAATCTAAAAGTACCATACACTGCTTTTTTAATCCTTTTTCTATACTTTTCTATTTGTCTTACATAAAAAACTGGCTCCATCGTTCACTTTCCAGGCAAACACCTAACTGGTTCTTTATCACTGATGTTTCTCCTATTTCGTCTTTTACATTTTCCCTAATATTTATACTATGATTCACAAGCTTTGTCTCTATAATTTTCAGAATCCTGTATGTCTTCTTTGCATTTAAATATGGGAACCACAATACTATTCCTCCATTTATTTTGCCATTTTCCTTTCTAATAACACTTTAATAAAAAGATAATACAACCACCTTATGCAAACATCGCCTAGTATTTTCCATACTTCTACTATCACTTCATCTGGTCCTACTGCTTTACTATTTATCATTGATGCCACATCCTTCTATACCTCTTTTTCACTAATTAAATCTGCCAGTGTCTCGTTGTTCCATGTAATATCATCTAAAGTCTCTCTTGGATACTTCTCCTTATTATTAAGTATATTTTTAAATTTTTGTAATCACATAATTATACATAAAATTATTAAAATATTATATATTTGGATATGTTTTAGTAATCATCTGTATTTTTTCAAGTACTAATATTATAGTATACTTGGTCTCAACATTTCAAGTGAATTTAGTTCATTAAAGTTGGACATAAATATGAAATCTCGGAACCAAATATCAACCGTATACTACTTATATTTTATTATTGAATCTTTTTAAATTTTACTCATTTTAATATTGGAATGTTCACAAATTTTTTTTTACTGCTTTTGTGTAATAATTTTTATATAAAAAAATGTTTGTGCCTTGTGTAACAACTTAATACTCCTACATGAATTTTTGATTTACCCGTAAATTTCTATGTCTGAGGCCTATTTATCTATAATAATCAAATGTATTTTAATCGCAATGAATACTATATATATATATATATATGAAAAACGAGTTTAACGTGATGAACGTAATGAAAAGTAAAATTCTTTTACAACAATGTGATGACATGTAATAATGTAACACATTAAGAAAAATAAAACTATTTCTACTGTTATTTTTCAAATTCTAGGAACGAGTTTATAATACTTATATATAAACTATAAACTAATACAATTATTAGTTAATAAAAGTAATAACGACCAAGATATTTAAGCAAAAAGGGAATAAAAAGACTATTTTCTGAAAGTTATTCACCCATTCTCATGCTAATGGTTATATAGGGTGTCTATTATTCTCATTCTTTGCAACAATTGACCTGTTTTCTTATTGACTGAACATTCTGTATGATCATACGAAGTTAGGATCGAACATGATTTTCAGGTACAGGAGAAAACGGAAGTGATTACACTATAATATTTTAAAGTAGATATTTCTGGATTGAAGTTGGCGTATCTGATACTTATGCTGGCATAATAATAAGGATAAGGACTAGAGAGTTGTAGAAATTTCATTTCTTTTATGTTTCAATCACGAGTACTTCATGTTGCCATAGTAATTGCGCAAGCTACTGGTTTAGGGGTTTGGCTAAATAAAAAATATTTAGATTTAGATTTTTAATTTTTGTAAAAAGAGATGTGTGAGTGGTTCATTAGACTTTTATTTGAATTTAAGGAACATCTATTCGTGCACCCAAAGGAACACGAAAGAAAATCCGGTCGGCGCACAACTAAAAGCACCGGACGTTTCTGTGCTTATGAGCTCGGAAACACCATAGCTACCCAACATCATGAATAACAATAACCACGAAAATGCTAAACAACATTGGCATTTATCTTGTATGAAGAGAAAATTCCCTTGATATAAACTTACTCGAGTGCGAACAACCTCGAGGTATTACTGTTATAATCTTTTCCTTTAGCTAAGTTTTTTTTAAAGCACGTTCAGAAAATCGTTCTCACTATACCTTGCTTGATGTTTTTGTTTTTTAGAAAGACAAAAGGAACGTATATATAAAAAAATTTATCCCATTTTTTGTCAGTTGAGACTTATTGGTTCAGTTAAACAATTGAACTCGCTTTTTAACATTTAATGTATATAAAATAATAAAGAAATAGAATGGCAGTTAGACTTATTGAATTGTACAAAACTTTACTAAGTTCTTTTTTCATAAAATAGGCTCGTTAAGATAACATTTTCAAAAACATGTGTTTGTTTTTACTAACAGTATCTTCTTTTGTAGACTTAAGCACGCACCTTCGGAACAGACCTTTTATTTAGCAATTTCCCTTTTAAGTTTAAAAAAATATTTCATTTTATTTATTGTACAACACTACAACACATACTTCAGCTAAAAGACTTAATTTTTAGTGACTTTGATATGTGAAATTTTATTTAGACGTTTCTAATATATGGATTCGTTTTAATTTTTTTGTAAATATAAATTGGGTGCTTAAAATAAAAAATTATTAACATTTTGTTTTGATAAATGATTAATTGAATGTTTTTTTTATCTCTTTTTTTTTTTTTGTATATATGTAAAATGATTACAAGTCTTAACTGATCAATTTATACATATACATTTATGTGGAAAATATTATATTTTATATAGGCATATGTCACCTTATTCGGACAGAGAGTACAAGTGGATTTATGGACATCTATACAGTTTCTCAAAGTTGGATATTTATTATGCCCACTCGAACATCGCGGTTGATTTATTGTGCACAGTGGTCCAGCGTAAGCGAAATGCAACTTTTCTTCTCGTTCTGCTTGTCACCTACGTTATTTATCGAATTTTTTCTAGAACTTCATAATTTTTTGTTTGATAGAAAATGAGTTAATATGTTCATTTAAACTTTTACTGTTTTCCAGTTTTCATTGAAAATTTTTCAAACTAAATATGAAAACTGTAACTTAATATTTTTAATAATAATAAAATCATTATTAATTTTAATCAGTGTTATAAAAATATTACATGAAATTTGAGACTATTGAATAATGAATTATTTATAAAAAATAATAACATCAAAAGATAAATAAATTTATTTTTGAAGAAATAATTATTGATGAAATATTTAGGTAATTAAAAAAAAAATTAATTACAATGAAATAAAAAATGCATTTTATTGTAAAAAAAATCATATTGACTTTATATAAAATAAAATGTTTTTAACTTATAATTAAATGTTACTACCTGTTTTAAATTACAACAATAATAATATATCCAATTTGTTGAGGTAAAATGTTTGATACCATAGAAAAATCATAAAAAATTCGTTAGTCCACATATGTAAAGGGCGAAAGTAAACATTATGTTTTTACGTTATTAACTAGTAACAGTACGCAATTTCTTTTCCATGAAAATGATTAACACTTGAATAAGCATCTGTAATTGACATGAAAAACAAGTTGTAGTAAAATTAAATTTATCAAAAAAATAATTAAATCGTTATCTATAACGTGTTAGGTTTTAAATTGAATAGGTTTATGTTTCATAAATCTAATAGTGAATTATAATGAATAATCGTATTTATAATCAAATCTAACTAGAAATATCCTATTACAATATCATATCAATGATAGAATCACCCAAATTAATAACTGTTGTTAATTTTAACTTCGTCACACAACGAACACTTGAAGTTAACATGAAAATGTTTCTGACATATTGTAAGAATGATTTGAGATAATCATTCCTGAAAAAAACATGTTCAAACGTTAATATCGAAATCGCGTATTGTCGCCAGTAAATAACGTAATACATAGTGTTTACTTCTGTCCTTTGCATTACATAAACTAACTTTTGATACCTTGGAATTTAGAAATAACAGGAACTATGTGCATAGTAAATACTTATTTTTTCTTTTCCATTCTGTATATATTTTAAATTATTTCAAATTTGGTACAACTACAACGATTTTTATGTGTCTTACATTCTTACAGATTTTAGATAGCAATAAATAGCATTTATTTTTTCAACAATAAATGAGTATAAAGTCCAGAAATTTGAGCAAGATAATAACTTCTTGACGCCTACATGTTCATGCTCAGATAGAAACCCTAAACGTCAACTTCACACCATCTCTAAGGCAATATATTATAAACTTTTCGGCTAGTGACCTAATTGTTGTTATGTTAAGCTATAACGAACAATCAATTTCTTTGTTTAACTTCCAGTTAAAAATGTGTCACTTAATCAGTATTAGTTAATATTTATTATGTAAAAAATAAACACAATGTATACTAAATTATTCTATAATTTAATATACTAATTTTATTAGAAAAAATTAAGGATAATTGAACAACATATTATACGTAGAATACTATTATTATTCAACAGTAAAAATCGGAGAACAATATAAATTGTGTAGTATAGATTGCAAAATTCAAAAAACACAAGTCATATTGTAATTAAACCTCAAATATGTAATATTTTGAGACTTAAAAATTAATATTGAAATTAAATTGGTAAAAAAATAAGCAAAAGTACTTAAGTTATTAATATTTTAAAAAATTGGATGTAGCTAAGTATATTTTTCTAATATTACGAAATATTCAAAATTTGAATAAAACATTTTTAGATATTTTTCAAGTGATTTATGTAAAAAATATATACTTATTTAAACTTCTAACGATTAATCAACTAATCAAATGGTTTAGTTTAGTTCCAAAAATAAAAGTAATAATTTTTATTAAATATTTTGGTGCCTAAGAAGATTATTGATGGATTTTAAAACTAAAATTCAAAACCTTTAAATGCATTATAAAATTTATATAAATTATATAATTTATTATTGTTTTGTATAAATATTTACATAGTGGAGATAAAATTTTAGTTTGGAAAAACCCTTTCATATTACATTACTCATAATTAAATCTTTAAAGTTAAAATAATTACCTTTTATATTCCTTTATTTTCCAATCAGCCGCGATATTACGTTGATTATCAATGATAAATTATCCCTTTAATCTTTAATAATAAAACTTTTTAGATAAAATATGGATTACTTTGTAGTGTAATAATTGTATTTATCTGTGCGTCATAGCTTAAAACTAAATAGGTTTTCGACATTTTCAAAATTTCTGAAGTGTTATTCTGTACAAGTTTATGTTAACTAAATACAGTTATCTACAAAACAATATAAAGAATACGTATAATATAGAATAGTAATATAGTATAGAATATTGTAAAAAATATTATTTCTAAAACTTTTAAATCATCATGGAACTTATAACATATTACTTAATCGCTTTTAGTTTATAATATTTGCAAGAAGTCATATTATTAATATTTATAATCGATTGGCGTTTATAATAAAAATAAACATAGAATTAAAACTTTTCAAATAATTTTACATTTTTTTGATCAAAATATTTTTTGTTAATCATAATACGACCCACTAAAACTTATGTTTTACTTTTTCTTATAGTTATAGCTTTTATTTATTTAATTGCAATTCACTATAATTTAACTTACAGCCTTTCACTTAAAATTCTCTGAAATCTAATTTATAAATTTTCTTTTAATAAATATTATTTATTATTTCTATTGTTTATATGGCTTCAAGGTTCAATAAACCAAGAGTTTCAATTCGTTGTTATTCTGAAAGCACACACTCTTAAGAAATCTGATGAATGATGCCAAGTGTATACATCTTATAACAGTTAAGAGTATCCAAACTGTGTAATAAAAAATATTTATGGTGAACGTATTGAATAAGTTTGCAGTTTTTTAGCTTTAATGTGTTTTATCTGAAAACAATCTAAAATGGGCCAACATTTTTATTTTAAATTCTTCTTTGATAAATGTACGTTTTATAGATTCCTAGAAAAATACGTAGAAATTTCATTAGAAAAACAGCTTTTTATCATTTCATTTTTAAACTAAGAGTAGGAAACATCATGTCTAGTAAAAGATTTCACTTTTGATTTAAATATAAATCCATTTTTGTAATTATGTTTAATAAAATATTTAGGTTGATAACGTAAATAAAATTCCAGCTATCATAGTAACATGCTAAATATAAGTATAAAAAATAAAAGGAGATTTTAATAATTATAAAGTCAACCTAGAGTTAACAGTAAAACTAAAAACATATGTTTACCACAATAGATTTTCATTACACGTTTTGTTTTTCTTCATGATTTACCCCTTCATTTGCTTGGGTTCAAGCATAAATGTATTGGACCACGAATAATATGAATCTAATTTGAGTTAGGCGAATTCGTTAGATTGGAACAAAAAAATAATTTAATTTATCAAAATGAAAAAGCAATTATAAACAGTTTGTTTATTATTCGCTTAGATTTGTTATGAATTTTTTATTGTACTTACATATTGATATTTACTGTAAGAATAATTTGGTATTTTATTAAAGAACCTAGAAAATAATCGAAGAGATTCTGGACTAAGATTAATTTCATAGACCATAAATAACAACTGTACGGCATTTAAACTAGTGTGTTGTTGTTTAACTTTAAATTTATACTCCAATTAGTTGGGTTGGATATATTTTTTTTTTGAAAACTGAAAACGCACGGAAAGTTGTTGTACGTACTTCCTTTCCTAGTGACTAGCAAAGTACAGCGACTGCAAACGTCGCCGTACTTTTTTTAGCTTAGTTTTTGTTTTGTTTTGTGTAAACCTGAATACTAGTAAAACCTTTGAACATTTTAAATAGAAGAATATTAGCACTAGAGAAAACTTGCGAGTAAAAGATCCGCCTCAACGATCTCGAGGCGATGACTATACCTTGATTAATAGTCAAGTGTTCCTTCCCGTATACTTCCCTTATTCTAGCATTGCATGCATTCATTCATGTATA
This sequence comes from Daktulosphaira vitifoliae, assembly GCF_025091365.1. Classification (NCBI taxonomy): domain Eukaryota; kingdom Metazoa; phylum Arthropoda; class Insecta; order Hemiptera; family Phylloxeridae; genus Daktulosphaira; species Daktulosphaira vitifoliae. The sequence continues at coordinate 33,528,959 of NW_026099574.1, forward strand.
TGAAGGATTTTAACAGAGGTGAAACGGATGAAAATTTGAATTCCAAACAATATTATGCTGTTGTTATCTATGGTAATTAAATATTGTACCGTCTGTATGGGTTTCACGAAAACCACACAAATTAAACTTGATATCCTTTTACACATTTAAAACACAATGCTACAGCTATAATAATTATATTACAAATTTGTTACATTCCCACTGCATATTGCCATCATCGCAAAATATAGTATAGAAATCGAATCTATGTGTAGTATTAACGGTCAAATGTTTATAGCATTCCTAATGAATGAAATTATATTTTTTCAAACTATTATTCATTAAAATCAAAGTTATTTTGTTTTAATAAATTTAAATAAAGTTATTTTTTCCATTGTTTAACATAGACCAATAAATTCTTCAGTAATATATTGTCAAAGGCAAAATTCACACCACTTTGTTAGTGTAAAAAATTGTTTAGATAATTAATAAAAGAATGCTATATATTTAATTTGCTGTAGGAAAATATCAAATTACATATTTTTTTTTTTTAACATTGTGCGCTATTCAAACCCAGTGAAATATGACTATAGTCTAATAATAACTTATCAGATTGATGAAGTTATAAAAAATTTTAAATGTTTTATCATGTTAAGTATCAACAAAGTTATTTTGTGCTAAAGAACAAAAACTATTTTGCACAATATTAAATTTCGCTCTTATGAATATCATGGGCAGAGTTATAGGACTCATTTAAATTATTTGTCAATCTCATAATCGAAAAAGAATTCCGAATAAAATATTACGTGTGTCACTCATGTCATACGAAAAATTCTTAATGATAAAAACAATCGAATTGGCGATTTGAAAAACAGTCTGATAAGTTTAAAATAATATTATAATAATATTATTGTATTGAATATTGATGTTCACTTTTTCAATTAAAACTGTATGAATGTTTAATTTAAATTTTTAATATAATTTTAAATTACGAGTCCTAATTTGAAACGTTTTATGTTCAATGTATACCGTGACCATAAAATAAATTTTATTTTTGCCAATTTACTATGTCATAAAGCTTAACCTTTCTTTAGATTATTTTTTGTTATAATACATACATCACTCATTATTCAGTAGTCTACAAATCATTGTCTATTAGTCATAAAATTGAATATATATTATCTTTTATAATCTTTTAAATTATTCCGAGAAATATGTCTAAAAAATGCATTGATAAAAATCTAATTAGATAACTTTAAGGAATTCTTTAGTTGTGACAAAACATCTATTTTAAGTAAAATATTCTGTTATTTTTAATACAATTGAATAATAAACAAATAAAGGTAAAAGGTCGTGACACTTCTTGCATGATGTAGATGAGTTATATCTGATATAAAAGGGCACATAACCTGTTACTTTGTCTTACTCCTTGTTCACTTTATGATATTTCAACAAGTACAAAAAGTGATTTAGCATACCTTGTAAACTCATAAAAAATCGAAGTATATTTATTTTCAAATTTACTTCCAACATCACGAAGGTACACTTACATTTCACAAAATATTTATGAGGTTTAAAGTTAAGTATAGTAAATACATAAATTAAGTAGGGAATTAGAAAAATTAAGTGATTACTGGAATGAAATATTGTTTAAATAAATAAAATCGATAAAGTTTGTACACAATTAACCAGCCTAGTCCAATCTTTGAATGGGTTAAATGTATGGTTAATTCAAATAAACGTTCTTGCGAAAATAGAGAATTCACTTATGGTTCATATAATACTCGTAGTATTTATTGACACGACTCTCAGTCAGCACGAGCTTAGTTAACTATTGGTAGGAGTGGTAAAAAATAGTGTGATAATTAATGACAATAATTTCTATTCCAAATTATTTATCAATAAATTTCACACATCACTTTGTGGTTCTATAGTTTACATCTTCTCTTAAAATCTTCGTACTCATATCCCGAAAAAAAATTATATTATATCATTTTGTTCAATAAACACATAGTAACTCAATCGTTATACAAAACCACCAAGTAACTAATTTTATATTTCATTTTGAGTTACTATACTTTTCTTTGAAGATAAATTTATATATAAATAGTAGGTAGGATAATGCATTTTATCGTTTTTAATTAATTATTTCAAATTTAAACCCATCAGTCTGTATAACCACCAAAAAGGTATCCTTGAATAAGGGAACTCATGACCCGGTTTTTCTTAAATTATTTGTATGATTAATTCAATATATTTGAGTATTTTTATTGATTTTCAATTTACAGTATTGTATTATATAAATATATAGTTATGACTATAATTGATAAGTGTTAATTATAGCTCAAATCAAAACTATTTGGATTATAGAACATATTCATAAAATCGACATTTATTGTCCTATTTAAAATCAAAATTAAATGGGTGTACACTACTCTGTACATTATTGTACTATTTTATTAAATAGGTTTAATATATCATAATGGTTAATTATAAAATAACTATGTATATTTGTTACATATAAGGGCTAGCAAACGCTAAAAATAATGATGTTTCCAAAAAATTACAATATTTTAATTACTTGAATTTTATAGTCAAAACAATAAAAATAAGTTACCGAAGTCAAATAATTTATAAAAATTTTTCTTGTTCTATACTCCCAATAAATTAAAAAAGATTTTTGTGTTATTTCATTTTTACTTTACCGAAATAAAAATATATTTTATACTTAGAAATATCGGATTATTAGACTTAAAACGTTTTTAAAAAGAATTTTGCATTGATTCGTTTCCAAAATGTGCGTGTACTGAAAAACCAACTAGTTTGGGATTTACCTAAGCTTAGTGTTAATGCTAAAGCATCTTCCGTTTTTTTTAAAAGTTTTAAAAAATAATAACAAATAAAAAAACGGTAGCACAGTGGGGTCGCGGCATAGTGGAGACATTGCATAGTTGGGTTCAGTATAGATTTAATCTGACAGTGATTAAAATCACTATCATAAGAAACGCTTCGATGCAAATCTGTAGATAGTGTTTAATTTTAAAAAATTGTTGGATAATTGCAAAAGCAACATCAACTTCTATTAAAATAAAATACAAAACCCATAATTTTCATACAAAAATAGCATATTTTTGAATATGGTAGCCATTTGCGTATAGAAGATAGGTCGTCGGGACAAATTTTTTTTTTTCATTTTGTAGTACATAAAATAAGCTTTAATTTTATATATGTTTAAAG